>NC_056735.1:139091718-139309218 GCF_019279795.1 Protopterus annectens
CTTAACAGGAGCCGGAGGTAAGGAGTCAGGGGTCAGACTAGACTCTGAAAAGACATCATCCACAATGTCCAACACAGGTGGAATAGCTAGGGGCCTGTGTTGTGGTAGTAAAAGGAAGTCTCTGAGCCTTTTCTTAGATTCTGAAAAGTCTTGGCTGTCCCAGTTGGAAATGTTTCCTCATGGTATGCAAGATTTCCCCAAAAGAGTAGTCCTCAGAAGGAGAGGCTGAAGGGATAGATTCTTCAGCATCAGAATCCTCATTGGGAGGAAGTGAGTATTCCTGATCAGAAGAGGAATCAGAAAAAATGGAAACCTGATCTGAAGATTCATAGTCTGTCTCTTGCCTAGGCCTTTTAACAGGCGGGGGATGGGAACCCCTGATCAAAGTATAACAGGTGTGGGATGGGAACCCCTGATCAAAGTAATTAAGTCTTTGGCCATTTTGAACATCTGTTTTTTGGGCATGGAGGCCTGTCCATGAGGCTGTTGCACTTGTTTCTTTGTCTTTAAAGGTGCTTTAGTGTTTGCCTTTGAAGCTGAAGTTGTTTTAATGTATAACTGAGTAGGTCTGAAAACACCCTCAGAAGCCGATGCCTGCTCAGCGGCTCTGGGCCCATCTGAGGGGATAGTCTCAGAGGGTCCAATACCTTGAGTTTCCAGTGGTCCAGTCGATTCCACGTGGGAGTCAGTAGCGGCCTGCGGCTCTAAGGTAGCGGGCGTCAGGGGCTGCGAAGGCGCCTCACTGAGAACCGGCGACTGGCTTAGAAGAAGCCTCGTCGTCGGTTTTGGACCTCTGTTGCCTGTCCTTTTCTTTTTCTCTGTGTTTCTTATGAATTCCGGTAGTCGGATGGCTGTCCAACGGCATTGTATAATTAAATCTTCTGTCAAAATAGTGAAATGCAAAATTGTACCGACGCTTAATAGTGCGTTGGTTAAATCTAGCACAAAACCGACAACTACAAACGTCGTGGTCAGGGCCTAGTCAAGGAATACAGTAAGAATGAAAGTCCTTGTGAGGTAGTTGCTTCCCACAAGAAATACAATTATTAACTTTTTCTGACATCGTTCTGGAGCAAGAAAAAAGTTTCACCAACGGGGTACTTAGCTTTTAATGAAGACTTCGGATCTGAAATTCAAACACGAAAATCTCAGGAGTCGGCTGACCGGCACTTGCGAACTGCTTCTGCTTCGGGCACCGCGTGGCAAGAAAGACTGAAGAAAATGGCGTCGGCTGCATCTTTTATACTCCTGACACTCTGTCAGGGAAGAAGCGACAGCAGCCGACGCTGGACCAGGACTTTGGAATTCGGGCCGACTGAGGGCAGCCTGCCAGCAGGATAACCCAATTGTAATGACTGCAACAGTGAAACACAAAGAACATCCAGTGTACCATCAGACTTGCGGATATGCAGCATTTCCAATAATGCAGGGTCAGAGACTGCTTTATATGCAAAGCAGAGATTGCCTCTGTAGTAGTCTGTATGAAACAGAATAAAGTGACAGTAATTTCAGATGCTCCACATAGAACAGATGCTGAAGACCTTAAACTTTCATTGTGAGGAGCCCTTGTGATTTCTCCAATTGCTGCAGGTGCTTGGAAAGGTACATACAGTACCAAAAGAGGCACTGTACTCAATTATTGGCCTGAAGAGTACAGGGAGGCTATAACTTCCTTTTTCTGGAGGCAATTCCCTTACTTATGAGATAAGCAATATAGAATGGCCTGCTTACCACAGTGGAGGCATGGTGATCAAAGGCAAGTTTGCTATCAAACTGTGTGCCCAGGTCTCTCACCACTGAGTGTGTACTTAGGTTGTTGCTATTGATGTGGTAGCTAGCAGGAGCATCGCTCTTACTGAAAGGGATAATACATTTTTTGCATTGAGTTTATGGCCATGACTGACATCAATCATTTGTTTGTGTAAGACCCTCTTGCAGGATGTTGACATCATTTGGAGATTTTATGACCACTCCCAGTTTGCAGTCATCAGCAAACTTTGTCAGCCACAGACCTTTAGTTTTTGCTTGTACTTCAAATAAATAGATTCAAAACAGTAGAGGTCACAGGAAAGATCCCTGTGAACACCACTGGTTACAGGTCTGCTGTTGGAGGTGGACTCCACTATTCTGACTGCATGTGTTCTATCAGTGAGCCAGTTAATGACCCATCTAACAATACAAGGGTTGATACCTAGCTGGGTGAGTTTGTCAAGGACACCTGAGTGGGGGATAATGTCAAAAGCCTTGGCTAAGTTTAGGTAGGCTGTATGCACAGATCTCCCCTCGTCAAGGGCCTTGGTGACGGTCTCGAAGAAGTCCACCAAGTTTAACAGGTATGATCTCCCTTTGACAAATTCAAACTGAGTAGGGTCAAGTGTTTGGAGATTACCTACATCTTTGTTAAGGTCCTCCATGATGACTCAATCCATGGCCTTGCAGATAAAGCTAGTCAGGGCTAACAGGTCTATAGCTCCCAGGGTCAGTGGAAGCACCACCTTTGTGCAAAGGAATAAGAGTGGCCATTTTCCACTCAGCTGGGATGAAACCAGTGCTTAGACTATGACTGAAAGACAGTACCCAATGGTGTTCCTGATTCTTGTTGGGGACTATGTAGGATGCAGCCTGGGATGTTATCAGGTCCCATAGATGCTGCCTTTTTGGCCTTAGAGAGGGCGTTTACAACTGGCTCTTTAGAGATACAAGGAAGGGAACAGGTGTCATTGGGTACGTGTGATGGGGACAGGGGAATGAAGTTTTCACAGAACTTGTTGGCAAACAGGTTAGCTATGTCCACAGGCTCATTATAAGTGGTATCAACTACCAGTTTGGTACAAATCTGGGCCTTTCCTTTTAGGTTACGGATGCAACTAAAGTTTGTCTTATTATTTTATTTATTTATTTAAGTTTGATAACCGGGGAAGTCCACTGGGCCAAGAAGAGCCCGTTTTCAGTGGAGGCCCAGGGAGAAAAGCTCCACAATAATTGCAAATTACATTTCACACATTGCAAAAAGACATAGTTCATACAGCTAATTAAACATTTACAGATAAGCTCAATGATATTTGGAATTGGCTTGGTACAATGTTACAAAAATGAAAGGCCATAATTCAATACAGAAATTCCAACATTTACATAAAGTGAATATTTTTGTTATAAACCCAATTGTAGGTTTAACATTTCAAAATATACAGCTACTAGCCATTAGTAGGTTAGGAAAATATTATGCATGGAGAGGGTAATAGTATATTTGAGACTGGAGAGTATAGCACAACAGATATTAGAGAGAAAGTTAGTTTTTAGTAGGGGGAGGGATTGTTTTGGGTGGGATGAAGTAATAGAGGTAGTTGGATAAGTCAGTGCAAGGTGGAATGGGGGGTTATGTTGGACCATGGCAAGGGCATTCCCATTTGGAAGAAAGATGAGAGAGTAGCTGAGATTTGACATTTGTATGGTTAGGTAGGTTGAGTAAGTGTGAGGGGAGGGAGTTCCACTGTTTAGCTAAGGAGTGGGGCAGCAGTAGATGGCCAGGAGGTTGTGCTGGTTTGTGGACCTGAAGGAGATTTTGTTTTTTGGATCTTAGTGAGCGATTGGGAATGTAAGGTTTTAAGGAAGTAGCAAGAGCTGGGCAGTTGGCAGGTTTAAAGATGAGTTTGTGGGCAATGTTGAGTTGTAGGTAGTTGGGTAGTTCAAGCCAGCTGAGGGTGAGGAGGGAGTGGCAGTGGTGGGATGAGTTTTTTGAACTGGTTGCAAATTTGCAGATCTTGTGGTAGCAGGATTCAATCTGAACCAAAGGCCAAGATGAAGATTGGTGAAAAGAGGGGCACCACACATAAGGGAAGGGAGTATGAAGGTGGATGCAAGAGTTTGACAGGTATAGGGGCTTAGGAAGTGGTTGTACCTGTATAGGAGACCTAACTTTTGGTGACTTTTTTTGACTGTGGAGTGGATGTGGGTGTCGAATTTTTGTTCTTCATCAATAATGATGCCAAGAAGCTTGGTGTTGGGAACAATTTCAAGAAGGGTGTTGTTTTGGCTCTGTATGCTGAATGTGGATTTGTCAAAGGAGTTTTTGGTAGGGGAAAAACCTTTAGTTTGGTTTTATTTGCATTTAGTGCCAAATGGTTAGAATGCATCCAGGTTTCTGTTTTGGAGAAGTCTAGTTGCGTTTTTGCTAGGAGCTCGTAGGGGGAGAAGGCTGAGCAGATGATTGTTGAGTTATATGCATACTGGATAATAGATGAGTATGGGATGGATTGGTGAAAGTTGTTAATGAATAGGTTGAAGAGAAGAGGGCCAATAACAGAACCTTGTGGGATACCTGTGGGTGTGGGAACAAAAGGGGAGGTTGAAGTTTTCCATTGGACAGCTTGTTGGCTGTTGGACAAGTAGCTGGAAAACCAGGCAATGGTGGTGGGAGAGAGGTGTAGGGTGGAGAGTTGGAATATAAGTAGGGTGTGTGAGATGGTGTCAAAGGCCTTTGACAGATCTAGGAATAGTGTGGATACGAACTTGCCTGAGTCACATTCAAGGTTTATGATTTCAAGGAAGGAAAGAAGGGCAGTCATGGTGCTGTGGCCAGGGTGGAACCCGTGTTGGGTAGAGGAGAGGAGATTGTTTAGTGTTAGGGGTGCCATGAGTTGTGCTTGTATTGTTTTCTCTAGTATTTTAGAAAGAGGGTAAAGGATGGCAATAGGCCTGAAGTTGGTGGTATCAGTATTTTTGCTACCTTTGTGGAGGGGCATGATGTAAGCATGGCGCCAGATAGAAGGGACGTATGATTCTTGTATCGATCTATTAAAAAGAAAAGAGATGGGATAGGCAATGCTGCGTGCAGACTGTTTGAGGAAGGTGGGTGGAAGGATGTCGGGTTCATTGTGACAGGGTTTGAGTTTCAGGAGAAGTCTTTTTATAGTGCTTGTGGGGATGGGCTCGAGGCAGAAGGATGTGGAGGAAGGTTGATGATTGGGGTGGTGGTTGGGGCAGGAGGGGGTTGCAGTGGAGGAGGGGGGGATGAGAAGGAGGATGACAGATTAGCCATGCAGTATATGAAGGAGTTGAACTGGCTGGCTGTTTCAAGGTTGGAGAGGATGGGGTCTGGGCAGGGGTTTTCTTTGTTGCCAGGATGCAGCATGGATGAGATGGAGTCCCAGAATTTTTGAGGATTTGTTGAGTGCAAGGACTGGAGTTTGGAGTAGTGGGCTTTGCGGTCTTTAATTATTATTTTTTTTGTGGACGTTTCTAGTTGCTTATACTCTAGGAGGGTGTTAGGGTTTTTATGTCTTTGATATTGTTTCCATGTTTTGTCCCTTTGGTGCAAGGCTAGTTTAGTATCTTTTGATAACCATGGGCAGGGATTGGCTTTGATGCATTTGGTTCGGGGGGGGGGGGCTTGCTGATTGAGAAGGGTTAAGAATGAGTGGTTAAAGTAGGAAATGGCATCATCTAGAGAAAGGGTTTTCAGAGGGGACCAGTCAGTATGCTTTAAACATTCGGAGAAAGTTAGAGGGTTGAAAGAAGACAGGTTGCGGCTTTGGATGTAGTGGTGTTGTTTATGCAGTGAAGATGGGAGACAGTCGGCGAAGGCTGGTAGGTGATCACTGAGAGGAACAGGTAATGTTCCGGCTTTGGTGATCAGGTTTGGGCGAGTTGTTAGGATCCAGTCAATGATGGTACCAGAGGTACCATCTTTATTTGGTCTGGTTGGAGATTGTATTAGTTGAGAGAAGTTGTACAGGTTGATTGTGTGGGACGGGGCTTCAGTGTTAATAGTATTCTAGTTGATATTGGTATCACAGAGTATATAGGTTTTATTTTTTATACTGGAGGAGAACTAGGACAGGATTTTTTCAAGAGTTTTGATATTACCACCAGGGGGAACATACAGGGGAGCAATACATATGGACTTGTGTTAGTTTATTTTTAGTAAACCTATTACAATTTCAGAGTTGGCAAAGGTTGGTATTTTACTGGAGTAGGGAGTTATGGTATGGGAGGGTAGGGTAGATTACTGCTACTTCACCTCCTTTTTTGTGGGTTCTGTAATTGCAAATGATTTGGAAACCTGGTAGCAGGATTTTGCAATTGTTTATATAGCAATAGTAAAACACATAAAAGCAAATAATCCAACAAAAATGTCACAGGATACCTTCTTCTTGAAAAGAACCAGACACCAGGCAGGGTAAGGTTATAAGTTGCTTTCGTTCTCTTTATTCACACTCAATACAAATGGAACTTCATCAGATACAAAACCCTACACACTCCCCCCCCCCCTTTTATATACAATTCAACTGATTATTCACAATCAATTAACTTAAATGAATTAATTAGTTAAGTGTTAACCTGGGGCATAGGAAATGGACTGAATACTATAAATGAAAGTTTTAGTAATAATGCCTCATTGTTACAATATGCTGTAGAATGTAATTATTTATCTAATGAAGCATGTCTTAAGGAACTGTATAATGATTCTGATGCAAACATGGAAAAGCACTGTGTTGAAATTACACAAGATATATTGTGATGAACCTTTGGGGAACAAACAAAATCTAGATGTATTGAACATAACCAATGAAGGAAATTATATATTTTTACATCATGAATTTGAGTTTATTAATGTCCCTCTTGAAGCTATGTATAATGACAATAGTAATAATACAGGGAACAGTAATGACAACAATGAAAATGGAAATGTTTGTATTCAGGAATATAAGGACCTTAAGATTTATAACTACAGTGGAATCACATTAAATAACACCCATGCAGAACTATTTGTAAAAGGGTTTAGTTTTATCCCTAAGAAACAGAATTGTATGGTTAATACCATTTTAGATTTGAAAATGTTTGCAAGGGCCACACATTTAAAGTTGGCAATGCAGAATGGGAAGGAGTGATGCAACCAGAGTAACCCTAAAAAGAAAAAGTACTTATAACCCCCCCCCCCCATTACCACCAGTGGCCCTGTTCGAAAGATTGAACGAAACAGAATACAGGAATTTAATAGGGAATAAGACTAGACGGATTAACCAAAATTTAACAAAAGACGAACAACAGGCATTAACAGAGTTAATGAGGAACCAAAAAGTAAGAATCATGAAGCCCGATATGGGGGGAGGGGTAGTTGTAATGGAACATTATGACTACACCACCAGAATGATGAAATATGTGAATAACAGTTCCTAATTTAGTGCAGCATCACTGAATGAGGTTAACATCTTTAATGCTAGATTAGACATGATTTTGGAAGAACTCTTCCAGGAATATACCTTCAGTGAAGATGAGGTAAGATACTTAAAGGTGAACAATCCTGTAACCCCAGCCTTCTTTTGGTATCCCCAAAATTCATAAATCATTAGGGGATCCACCGACCCATAGTGGCAGGAGTTGGGAGTAAAACAGAACCTTTAGCAAAAATGTTAGATTTCCATTTAAAAGGAGTTTTTGAGGATAAAAACCATGTCTTGAAGGACTCTTGTCATTTATTATAGTGCATAGCAAAGAATGAGTTCAAGGAAGAAGCCATTTTCTTGATTATTGATATTAATGACCTTTTTCTTTGCATCCCACATGAAGAAGGAATGGAATATTTCCAGGAAGCACTAAGGGAAGGAACTAGATTTTTAATGGATACAGTATATGTCTTAGCTACCCTCATGGAATTGGTTCTGAAAAATAATTTTGCGTGGTTTCAGGGGGAACATTTCAAGCAAACCAAGATGTAGCAATGGGTACAGCAGTAGCCCCAACATTTGCCAATATCGTTCTTTGGTATTGGAAAACCAAATTTGTGTTAAATTCAATGTTTTGGAAAAACATCTTTAGATATTATAGATTTCTGAACAATATTCTATTATTATGGGAAGGGGGGGGGGCTTGATGAGGCAGATGATTTTTTGAACTATATCAATGCCACTACTGATTTTTTGAGCTTTACCAGTAAAATTGAGAAAGAAGCAGTTAATTATCTGGGCATCCCCACCTATACAAAAATAGAAGGGATGGATGTCATGAATCATGTATATATAGGAAGCCCACCCACTCGAATAGTTATCTGTACTTTGAGAGTGACCACCCCTTTTGGCAAAAATAAAATTTTGTAAAGGGTCAAATGATTAGAATATCAAGACTGACTACAGGTTTAAAGAACAAATGGTAGAGTTAAAGACTATGCTGGCAATAAGGGGTTACAAAACTAGTGTCCTAGAGGGACAGGAGAGTTACATAACAAGCAGGAAAGAAGATTTTTATCCCCCATTATTGAAAAAAAAAAAACGGAGAGTTTGTTGAATGTTAAGAAGACAGAAGAGGTAACTACTTGCTGTGTACCAACATATAATGAAGATAGTGTAGAGGTCCATAAAATGGTGGAAAAGAACTGGAATTGTGTTTTTGGGGCATATGGATTAACTGAAAAACTACGTAATAAACCAAAAATAGTTTTCAGAAGAGGACTCAACATTAAGAACTTATTTGAAAGGAAGAAAGACAAAGATAGGATTCCATTAGGTAATACGAGGAAATGCAATGGCTGCAGGGAATGTAGGTACATCTATGAATGCAGGAATATAGTGATGGAGGGTCACAATAGAATAATTCCAGTGACACGGAATTATACCTGTAATACAAAAGGAGTTGTCTGTGTGGCCTTGTGCCGGTCATGCTGTGCATATGATATAGGAAAAACGGAAAACAAGTTAAAAAAAGCAAATTTACCAACACATTTATGCAATTAAGAGACAAGACAAAACAAATGCCTTATTTAGACACAGCATAAACTGCAAAAATTAAAACAAAATCCTCTTCTGTGTATTGGAAAAGGTAGGTAGACTGGAGGGGGGGGGGTAACTGGCCTTGTTTTTAGAATATAGGGAAACACTGGCAGGTTTTGTTGAATGCCACAGTTTTTCCTGATATCAATGACAGGAGTCTCTAAGGAGCTTGCTTCATTTAAAGGCAGATGAGATTAGATAAAATGGTTTAAGTGGTTGAACATAGAAGCAATTAAGTTAGTATCCAATATATGTACGGTTATTTATAAATATATTTTCTTAACAAATGAAATGTTTATTATATATGTGTTTTTATAGGAGAATTATTCATGTATTATACAAAGCTATATATTTTTAAAGAACATATTAATGTGTTTTCTATCGTTTATATAGGTTTTCAGCCAGGTTTCAAAAACGGCAGTAATGGGGTGGTTATGGGAGAGCCAGTCATGGAGGTTAGGGATGTTGTTTTTTAGGCTTTGTGCATTAAGTGTTGTAAGGCGAATGGACTTTGAGTTAGTGGGTTGAGTGGAGGGTTTGGTGAGATTGATGTTAGAGATGGGGTTGGGGTGGATGTCGCCGGCTAGTGAGAGAGAGATGTGGTGGAGTAGAAGAGTGAGGCAGTGTGTTGGGTAAGGGTAGCTTGGGTTATGTGGAAGTAGTGATTTTCTGGTACCACATTTAAGAGGGCAGTACAGGGGGGGTTGGGAGCAGTTTTGGTTTGAAGAACTAGACTGTGTTAGAGGTAAAGAGCTCATATGAGATGGACGAGTAGGATGGGAAGTGAAATTGATGGTAAGATGTAGTGGAGTGTGTGAGAGAGTTATGACAAGGGTTGGGAAAAAGTGTGAGATAGGCAAGAGAAGAGACCGAGATTAGTACGGCAAATGGGGTTATAGGGAGAGATGTTATGTAGAGCATTGTAGGAGGGGTGGATGTTTGGGGTGATTTAGATCTACAGGTGGGTGGGGTTTGGCTTAGGTGTGTTGTGATTGGAGAGGCTGTCCTTAAATTGAGGAAGCTAATCTGGATTTGTAGTTTGCTTTGGTGGACTTCACAAGAAGTCTTATTTGCTTATTTAAGCAGAGGAGGGAGTGAGAACTGAGCACAAATCCTGTGAGATCTAACAGTGAAGGCATCAAAGCAGAAAAGTACAATGTCAATGGCACCGCTTACACTAGTGTGCTAAATATCAAAGGTTGCATGCAGTCTCTATAGCAAGACCATAGTTCATGTCAAGGCTCAGCAACACTGACTGGTAAGGGCCAAATAGTCTCCATAGTACCAGAGCAAGCACATGGCCTGGTGAGGAAAATCATGAAGGACGAGCAGCAAAATCAAGTACGGCAGTAAGAGTTACAGCCTACTCAGTGTTATTACTGGGGAAAGTGGGAGGCCTGATACCAAGTAATAAAGACCCAAGAAAGGCTCGTCACATCTTCTTACAATGGTAATGATATTTCAACAACTTAGGGACATGGAGGAAGAGGGATGAAGAGTTAGCAAAATCATCCTCACATATGCATCTGAGGAAACACTAACTGCATGTGGAAGATGGGTTCAAGAATCTTTCGGTGCAAACACCACAGCAACCTTAGTAACTCTCAAATAACAAGGGATGAAGGAAACTGATCTTAATCTTTTGGGACTGGTACGGAGGAAGACACTTTCCGGAGATACATTCTTTCAATTCCCTTAGAATGAGCAGAGACCTTATCAAACAAACCAGAAGATGTTGATCTCGAAAGGAGGCCACAGCCTGGGTCAGGGGTTAAGAACTGCCCTCAAGTTTTTCCAGATTTACTCCATACTTTATATGCAAGAACAGGCACTGTGAAACCAGAACAAAATGAGAACTGCTCTTCGCCCAAGCACAGCAAAAACAAACAATGCCTCGTGGGGGAAATCTAAACTCCACAGCTACACATTTTAAATTCTTTAGGCTCTCTTCTTTCTACACACAGATGGGCAGCAGCAAGAAAATGGCAAATCAGTAATTCTTAAACTGAAAGTACAACAGTAGTTTAAAAATATCAACAGTGCTAGACAGATAGACAGGAAAGGCTGCAGCAGTGGCTGGGAAGTCAATCACATTATAAAAAATATAAATATATTTGACACGACACATGCATATATTATATGGTTGTGTGTATATCCAGACATATTTACCTGTCTTTTTCTCGTTTTATATGTGTGTGTATATATATGTATATATATATATATATATATATATATATATATATATATATATATATATATATATATATATATAAATACGGATCTACTTCACAAGCACGAAGTTTCAAAACTTCGAACTGCAAATGTTCAAGACCATAAAGTCAAAGTTTTGAGACTCTGAAATTGTAATAAAAAAAAATTTTTTTTACATTTTTGCAAGGGGGAACCCCCTCCCCCACACCCCCTGCTAAATAAATATACCAACTCTGGGTTTCACTTCAGAATGTAGAGTTACTGAAAACTTGAACTTCATATTGTCGAGACCATATGATCGAGTTTTCAGAAACTCGAAATTCCAAAGTAAAAAATAAATAAATAAATAATAAAGTCAAAGACATCATTCTGCAACGCCACCCCCCCCCCCACTTAAATATACCAACTCCGACATCGCACTACAGTGGGGGAAAAGGGAAATCTCCCATTCCATGCTGTATGCAGAAGCGCAGAACGGGAGATTTCTCGTTTCCTTGCTATAGTGCGATCAAGGAGATGACATTTAAGTAGGAAGGGTGCAGGTGGGCTTGCCCTCTGCAGAAACTATATATATATATATATATATATATATATATATATATATATATGTGTGTGTGTGTGTGTGTGCATATCTGCGCATGCATGTATATGTACATGCATTTATACATATGGGTTTCTTGGTGTTTAATTTTGCTGTGATTATGCCTTGTGAGTAGGTATTAGTATATGATAAAATGCAGTTGGGAGTGTAGGTATAGACGTATATATTTTTTATATACATGTTGTATAAATATGTGCTTACTTAATTGTGTACATTATTGTAAAAAATGTGGGCATGTATTTATTATCTTATACAGCATCATGTTCTGTGACAGTTTAATGCTTACTTATGTTTTTGCCCTTAGTTTATATTGCTTTGGGCATTAAGTCTAATATTGGTGTTACTATACCTTTAAGGAGTTAGGATTTGTAACACGCACTGTGCGTATATTAGTACCAGCTTTTTGATTACTCATTGCACACTGAGGACGCTGTGAGCGAAACCGGCCACCGGTTTGTGTTGTTGGGCTGTGGTTGTCCAATAAATCACTTTTTACTTCATGCTGACTGTGGAATTTATTTAGCGAGTGCTGGGAATCTTGTGAACTTTGTGTATGCAGCCCGAGCACCATTTTGGTTCCGTGCATCATTTCTGTTTTTGGATTTTCGAATACGGAGTGCTGGAACATTTTTCTTGTGGATTATTCTACATTTAAGGGCCTGGGGATTTCGCGTATAGTGCGGTGGGCCAAGTTTGGAGAAGGGACCTGTTTCGTGAATACATACGGGTCTACTTTTGGCGGTTGGTCAGCAGAAGTGTAAGAGTGTTGTGATTTTTGTACTACGGCCTAAAAGTTATGGCGAAAGGTACTGATTTTTTGTGCTATATAAAAAATATAACTTCTGACAAAGACGACAGTGCATGTTTTACTGGTGTCATGGACAAAAATGCTAGTGTGTTAGCTGCACGTTACAAACCTACTGAGGCGGCAGAGAGTTTTAATAGTTTATTAGAGGCTTCCAAACGAGTAAGGGCCAATGTATGGCATTGTAAGTTACTAAAAGCTTACTTGGTTGCGAAAATAGCACCGAGGGGCTTACGTGTGTATGTTGAACCAGGTTTGGGCAATATGGATGAAAATTTCATGGTGAAGTGGAGGAGTATACAAGCTACTGCTTCAAGCATGTTTTTGCAACTACTGGTGGAACATTATGAGTCACAGTTGCCTTTACTGTTATCCAAACTTGATGAATGTTATGAAAATACGCAAAAGTTTGTGAATGTCTCTGAGTATGAGAGTCTTTACACTAAGTTTATTAATGACTCAGATAAACACGATAAAGAACTTTCTAAACGCAAAATGCAAAAGTACCAACGTGATGTCAATGACTTTAAACAAAGTACTATGTACACCTGGAAGAAGACAAAAAAGGGTGTACGATTCAATGATAAGCAAATCCCCAGGCCTAAAAGAAAGAGGGTGAAGTCTATATTGAGGAGACGTGAAGATATAACAAGTGCCTCTGACTTTTCTTCTAGCATGTCTAACACTGACACTGATCCTGAAAATATATTAGAGGTTCCTTCACCAGTTTCTAAAAGATTTAGAGCCCCTTTAGAAGGGCAGGGCGGAAACATCGAGGGTGCAGACGACGCCATACGGAAGTCATTCAAGGAGCAGATGTCACAACACAAAATGTAGATGGACTTATTACTGGACAGTTAGATAATGATATTAACAACTTGGTCATTAATTTAACTGACCTAGAGTTTTCCTCCAGTGAAATCAGTGTGCTTAATAAAGGTCTTGGATTCATTCCCTCGTTTTTTGTTTCACAATATGATATCATCAATGATGTAAAATGTTTTTGCAGAAAACTTAATTTGAAATATTTTTTTTCAGATCCAGAACATGTGACACATGATGAGAATATAACTGGATTTAAGTTTAAAAAATCACAGTTTATGCCACCCTATCATAGTACGGTTAAATTGTTTGAACAATTGGTAATAAAAGACCTGCATTTGCATCAGTCTGATATTTTTTCTACTAAACAGTTTAATTTGACTAAAGATGAAAATACTGCCCTAAATAATCTTAAGAATAATAACAATATAGTTATTGTTGGGGCAGACAAGGGTGGAGCAGTGGTCATATGGGATAGAAAACACTATTTAGCAGAAGCTAATAGACAGTTGTCTAATGTTGAATATTATATAACTCTGGATTCTGATCCTATTGCACAGCATAAACAGGTTATTGATGGTTTTTTGAAACAGAGTTGTGAACATCAGCTTATTACACCACAGTTGTTGAAACAATTACAGGTGGATTCCCCTATTTTGCAATATTTTTATATTTTGCCCAAGGTCCATAAAGATCTTTTGAATCCCCCAGGACGTCCCATAGTGGCAGGGAGAGGATCATTAACTGAACCTCTCTCTGAATATTTGGAATTCAAGTTAAAAAAATTGTTGTCTTATGTGACAGCTCGTATTAGAGACACTCAACAATTTTTGTCTTTAATGGATGACATCCAAGTAGTTAAGAGATCATTTCCTTGGGACTTTAGATGTACAATCTCTTTATACATCGATACCACACACAGGGGGTATTCAGGCAATTAAATATTGGATGACTACCTCTGGAATTTATTCGATTGAAGAGCAAGAATTTTTGATTAAGATACTTGAATTAGTGTTTGAACACAATGCATTTACCTTTAATCAACAGTGGTATCTGCAGGTGAAGGGTACAGCAATGGGGGCTACTTTTGCCCCCACTTATGCTGATCTCTTCATGGGGTACTTTGAAGTACAATATATTTACTCCTTACCTCCATTGTTCAAGTCACATTTAATTATGTGGAGACGTTACCTAGACGATTGTTGGATAGTGTGGGGGGGTCTAGGGATCTTTGGCAGACATTTGTAGAGTATTTGAATTCCAATGTCTATGACCTGAAATTTACAGGTAATATTGACTTACATGAAGTAGAGTTTTTGGACGTTTTGGTGGGAAAGGAGGATGATGGCTCTCTTTATACGGACTTATACAGAAAGCCTTTCTCTAAGAATGCTTTGTTATATGCTAATAGTTGCCCCCCCCCCCTCACACACACTATCCATAACATACCTGGGTCACAGTTTCAACGTATTAGAAAAATTTGCTCTTCTAATGAACGTTATCACAATAAAGCCAAGGATTTACAGTCAAGATTTTTGAATAGGGGTTATCATAAGAATAAAATACAAAGGGCTAATGGGCATGCTAGTTCCATAGATAGGAACTCTTTATTGATTGATCGGGAATTCAGTAATGTGAGTTCTTATATTAGGTTTATTACAACTTATGGAACTAATACACATCTTGTTAGAAATATATTGATGAAACATTGGCATATTTTGCATTCTGATGTGTTTTTCACCAAGTGTATTGATAAAGTATGTCATTTTGGCTATAAAAAGGGGTAAGAATCTAGGACAACATTTTGCAAATTTTAAAAGAGATCGTTTAGAAAGCACTGATTCACTGGGTATTATGGGCAGTACATTTTGTGGTACTTGTAAGCAATGCAATGTTATGGCTAAAACCAAGTCCTTTACATCTGTAAATACGAAAAAGGTATTTGATATTCGTTGTTTTATTACATGTAATAGTACTTGGGTAGTATATATGGCGATCTGCCAGTGTGGAGCCTTTTATGTAGGGCAAACTTCTTGTGCGTTGAAACAAAGAATATCTTTACACATCAGTGATATTAGATGTCAACGCACTAGAAGTGCCCTTTATAAACACAAGCTAGTTCATCCCACAGCACATTTTATATTCATAGGATTGGATAAAGTTGCAGCATCTAATCTAAGGGACAGCCATAAACATCGTATGTTAATTCAGAAGGAACGTCGTTGGATCGTGAATTTGGGAGCCATGTTTAAGCCAGGGTTGAATGATCACTGGTAATAAGTGTAGGTCTTGGCATTTTAGGTGTTTTCTGCATTTTTTGGGAAAAATTTAATTGTTTCTGTGTATGTATGCATATGCGTTCATGCATGTGTAATTGTATGCATGTATGTATGTGTATGTGCGTGTACATATGTGTATACATGCATGGTTGTGCATGTTGGTGGATGTTGATGTGTGCATGCATGTATGTGTGTGTGTGTGTGTGTGAATATGTATGTGTGTGCATATCTGCGCATGCATGTATATGTACATGCATTTATACATATGGGTTTCTTGGTGTTTAATTTTGCTGTGATTATGCCTTGTGAGTAGGTATTAGTATATGATAAAATGCAGTTGGGAGTGTAGGTATAGACATATATATTTTTTATATACATGTTGTATAAATATGTGCTTACTTAATTGTGTACATTATTGTAAAAAATGTGGGCATGTATTTATTATCTTATACAGCATCATGTTCTGTGACAGTTTAATGCTTACTTATGTTTTTGCCCTTAGTTTATATTGCTTTGGGCATCAAGTCTAATATTGGTGTTACTATACCTTTAAGGAGTTAGGATTTGTAACACGCACTGTGCGTATATTAGTACCAGCTTTTTGATTACTCATTGCACACTGAGGACGCTGTGAGCGAAACCGGCCACCGGTTTGTGTTGTTGGGCTGTGGTTGCCTAATAAATCACTTTTTACTTCATGCTGACTGTGGAATTTATTTATTTAGCGAGTGCTGGGAATCTTGTGAACTTTATATATATATATATATATATATATATATATACACACACACACACACACACACACACAGTGTATGTATATATATATATATATATATATATATATATATATATATATATATATATATATATATATATTTTTTTTTTTAATTCCCCGTCCTAATTTCGAGTTACTGAAAACTCGGTCATATGGTCTTGACCATCTGAAATTCGAGTTTTCCATAATTCGGTATTATGAAGTGGAGCCGTCTTATACTTACTTGTGTCTGTGCTTTTTAACTTGCTGTATTCTCCTGAGCTGGTAAAGAAGCCTTCAGCTAATGCTAAGTGTGCCCTGCTGTATTCTCCTGAGCTGGTAAAGAAGCCTTCAGCTAATGCTAAGTGTGCCCTGCATAGTAAAGGATCGGTCAATCAAATATGACTTTATGGGTCAATCTCCAGAAATAAAACTATCCGGAATCCTACAGCAAACCCATCTATTAGGATGATTTCATAACAGGGACACAGTTTTGCCATACATAGGCCACTAGTGGGATTGTGATGGAAAGAGATAATCAAAAGTAATAGACTCAAAGGTTTTCCACTCACGACCTTGGGGAAGGTGCAACAGCCATCAAGAAAGCCATTTCCAAACCAGATTTGCAATGGTGCAGAATTTATTTGTAACTGGACTACTGATCTAAGAAAATTATTTCCAGGCATCCAGTAACTGTACACTTTCAGAATCTGGCAATCAGTTAGTAACACAAGTCTGTTATCATGAGCTATTGCTGTGTGCTGCACATAGGTTAGAGGAACAGACTAAGCTTTCCATACCTATGTATAAGATTATAATTAACACATAGTATTGCACCTGCAAAATGAGGCAGATTTTACAAAAGCCTTTGTACACTGACAGTACCAATTTCTTAGTCAGCTTTGAGACTTACTAGTACTCTAACACTGTTCATCCAAACCAAGTACACTGCACTCTCGAGAGCCAAACAGATAATAGCAGCAATAGCCACATTGTGGCTAAAAGCAACCTCCAATAAAAATAAAGTACAAGTGAGCATCTTTTTATTTTTTGTAATGGCAGCCACTAGGCATACAAGTCAATATACATACTAGTTGTCAGTACTATCTGATAAACAGCATATAGCTTCCAAACAAAATTAAACATCCCAAAGTAAATTTCAGTGGTGTCATCTGGCAAACACATACTATTACCATACAAACAAGCCTGCCACACTAAAAGAAGTGCTTTGGTGTCCCCACTAACTCCTGTGAAGAGAATGTTTCTCCTCCCCTTTCTTTGATCTCCACCTTCTTTACCACACTTTAATCTTACTCCTGCTTGTTCACTGGTAACCCCACACTATGGCAAACTATGCCCATGTTAACCCAAAGTACTGCCTCAGTCTCATGAATCGAATAAGAATGTTGCTGCTTTCAACTCTGAAATAACAATCAGGCAGCTTCTTCTTTTCCCTGTTAGGGGTCGCCACAGTGGATCACCTGTCTGCTCATGATTGGCAGTAGAGTTTTAATTTGTCGAGTTGCCAGCCCGGCGCCCAACTTTCCACAGAAGGCACACAAACACGCACTCACGCCTAGGGCCAATTTAGTGTCCAATCCATCTACAGCATGTCTTTGGGATGTGGGAGGAAACCGGACCTATCAGTGGGAAATAGATTTGCAGTGTGTGATGCCACTAGTCAATTTGGGAACAAACCCAAACATCTGCCAGTTCCTGGTATCCTGTTCTAGCCAGTAGCTTTGATCTAAAGTGTTTAAGGTAATTTGTCAAGACAGCAGTGATGTAGTCTAGCAAAACAGGAAATGCAAGAGGGTTCAGAAGGTCACAAGGAGTACTTACTAACTAAACAAACAAATATATATTACTACAGTAACATGCTACAGAACTACCACATGCCTAGAACATTTAGTTCTGTCAACTGACATGCACAAGTCTGAAGCAATGCTAACAGCAAAAGCTATACATGGTGACAAAGGAGAATATTATTAACCTAGCAGCTTTGTAAGGGCAGTCCCCCAAATATGGCACATGACCCTGCAGACTCTAAAACAAAAGTAGAACCTTTGAGATGGTAGGGTTTTTTCTGGACTTATAAAACCAGATCATGTATTGCAAAGGAGAGTATGTAAACATCACAGTATTTTTCTGTAAAAAAGTATAATTCATGACAACAGTCCATAATTTAAGTGATAGCCACTAAACACAGCAGATTTTTATTTCAGGCAAGTTATCTTAAAAATGCAGTTAAAAAAAAAAGGGGGATTAATGTCAGCAATAAGGTTCAAGGCAGTGTTAGGATCATGTATTAGAGCCTTTAAATGTAGATGCATACCTGGAATGTTTGCACCATTTCCAGTTGGACAACCATACAACCATGACATGAAATACAAAAAAGAAATGGACTTGGCAAATGTATGCACATTCATAGTGAAATATCAGAGGCCAGAAGTTGAAAAGGTCATCAGGGCTCCAGAAGCAAATCCAAGAAACAGTGCACTCCACTGCGTATTTATGAGTAAAGGTTAATATAGTACAGTTTTGGAAATCATTTATTGTATTTTAAATTTACAAGCATAAGTACCCAAGTTTAAAAAACTGTAAAAGGTAAAATTAATAGTTACTCAGAAGGAGTGACAATTTCATTAGTCTAAAAACACACTTGCAGTCACCAGAAGTAAAACCCAATATGGTTTTAATTACTACTTTTGTCCATTTAATTCCAAACATGAACTTTATATTACTTTGTTTTACTTCTGGTGACTGTGTGTTTTTTATTTGTACTTCAATCTTACGGGCAGAATTTCTTGGTTATTACACTTAGAAAAATAAAAAAAGACAATTTTCAGAATTTCATGTTTAATTAAACATGCAAATAACTAAAAAATCTAACATATTTTTAAAGATTCAGTGCGATGCTATATACAGACAAATAATATTTTGTATATAAGCAATAAGACAGAAGGTGAAGTGCATCAGACATGGCCTCATGATTTTCGTTATTGAGTTGTGTTAAAGGCACATCCCCAGGTGAGGCCTTAGAATAACTGAGCATAACAGGATCTCACAACTAGTGGGATCCTGCACTTCTCTCTTTAATCTGCAGTCCAGAACTGTAACTACGAAAAGGTTTTCACTTTTAACACAAGATAAAAAAGAAGGTTCTTCTACTTGAGACTGCAACAAGCTGCTTGCTACAAATGTAACAAGCATCTTGATTCAAACTACAATGCACTGAACACTTCAGACATTACCACAACTGCAACACTGGTACATCATTAACAAATACCGGTACTACACACTTTTGGGCAACTGCCAATTGCAACCCCTGACAGCTTCAATAACATGAAAAAAGAAATGTCTTTATTTTAAAACACAAATGGAAGGAAAAAATCTCTTCTACTCTGAGATAGCAGCAAGCTCCCTGCTACAGTTAACTACAACACACTGTCCCTTTTTTTGCAGAATATTGATTTTTTTATTTTATGGTGAATTATTGTGGATTACAGTCAGTCAATAATGCCAGACTTTCATACTTTATTGTTCAGAAAATGCATGTTTATACAAATACTGTATTCTATTAATTTATTTGTATTCTATTAATTTTTTAAAATAGAGTAACATTAAAAAAATGACCTTGATTGTGGACATCACACTATTATTTTTGTGTTTGTCCAGAATTCTTGAGTAAAGACGTTGACAATTGTGCAGCCAATGTATTATTGGCATTCAGCATAATAAACAACTGCAAGATCCATACCTCTCAGTGGTCCAATATTTCTCAGAATTTCCAGACTTTTGCTTTCTGTTTTCAGTCAGTTCATATAAAATTTGTGGTTTTCTGGCAAATCATTGAAGGTGGAAAGGATGGGGCTGGAAGACGAGAGGTTTGTGGCTTGTAGGCCCCCAAACATGTTCCTAACTGGGTCACACAACTAAGGATAGCCCCGCACATAGTCAATGTTTCTTTTTATGCTTATAAGACAGACAACATTCCTTTGATCTTTAGAAGGTCACAGCAAACTATAAAATTCCTTTGAACTTTAAAAGGTTACAGCAAATTCTATGTATATTTTTTAAATAATGTTATGCTATTTGTGATAAAACAAGCCCTTCCACCTCAATGGGCATATCACAATACAAGAGGAAATGAAAAAGAAAGAGCTGTGTTTTTAAGTATGTATGTACATGTGGGTGGTAGATGGGGAGATACATTTCTGAAGAGCATGTGTTTCAAATACTTCAGAAATTAATTTCTGTTTTTAGGACTGCAGTTGCCCAAATTACTGTTAACCACCTTTCATCTAAATTTATGAAAAATGTAGGCATGGCGTAATACTCCCAGTCTCTTTTTGCGTTTTGTGCAGTCAAAGGGAGAAAGCACAAGCTTTTTGGTGTACGGTAAAATGCACTTGGTGTACTCCCATTTTAAAGTGGACTGAACATCTTCCCATCAAAACCATCAGACAAGTGACTGTGTCTCCTTAACTCATGTGACACCACTAGCAGCATGCACACATCTTACATTCTAGAGCATTTTCTGAAAAATAATCATAAGATAAACATGTAAATATTTTGTGAAGAATAAAAGCTATTAAAACTGTAACAAATAGCAATGTTATCAGTAAGAAATATTCTTTATAGTGATAACAGTCAGTGCATTCATTCTCTTTCCCATAAATACTGTATTATAATGCACACAAACCCCAAATTTTATTTTTTACACTTTCACACATAAATGTTCATATCTTGAAAACAATGCAACCTAGACATATATACTGTTAGAACAGTTGTGTTAACCAAATATAGGCTTTTACATGACAAGTGCATGTTTATTGAGATATTTACAGAAACATGAAAACAGGTGTTTAATTGTAAAATTAGCAATACTAATAATACTCATCTTTCTCAAGATGTGCAACTTACAGTGTAAATTTTAAAGATAGGTTTCTTCGACATCTAGGGTTTAACCCAATGTTACACAACAGTGTGCAAGTCACTTGGTTTTTGACGTATATATGGAAACAGTTTTCATAATTATAATGTAAAAACACACACCAAACTTTAAAATGAATCTAACGAACCAAAGGCAGTCTGCAGAAATGAAAGAGCTAAGCAGTCTGCAGAAATGAAAGAGCTAACACAATTCTTTGCGCTTTCGTCCAAGCTTATTCCTCAAACTTCTTCAGAAAATGTTTAACCTCTCAAAACACACCCCTTATATGTTACATGAATCATCACATGACTTTACATATCACATCTTTGTTAAAGGCATAAAAGCATACCATAAAATTGTTGCCATAAAAATAATAGCAATAGTAAATATATATAAAAAATACTATGCAATTTAAATACAAGGAATCATGTCCAAAATATATATTCTCTTATTTCAGTGCTAAAAAGCACTTAACGTTGATACATTCGTTCAAACCAGGAGCTCTGTCAGCTACCAAACTGATCTGCCACAGAGACTCCTTGCATTCCAAAATCAAATTAATATTCTCTATAAATTCCATCTGTGGGACAAAATCTATTACTGAAAAAGTGAACTTCTTAAAGTTTGTACATTGACTAGCATGCCTAACTAAGGCGTTAGTAAAATCTTTTTTCTTAAAAGCAAGTGTGTTTTCATATATCTTCCGTTTTAAACATCTAATAGTTTTCCAAATACAAAAAAAAAAAAAACAGGAATTGCAAATAGCTACATAAACTATGTTTAAACTCTCACAATTTAAGTGTTTACTCACCCAAATAGTCCTATTTAGGTGTTTAATGAATGTGCAAGAAGTATTACTAATATACCTACATTGTTTACACTTCTTACAAAAGAAGGTCCCTTTGACACTATTTTCATTAGCCAATGCAAACTTATTCTCTACTCCATGTTCTAAAATAGTCTTGATGTTCTTAATTCTCTTATACGTGAACTTGGGTTGTGTACCAATGATCTGTATAAGCTCTCTACTGCCCATTAAAACTTTCCAGTTGTCCTTAATAATGTGTTTAATAACACCCATCTCATTCACAATGGGTATGGGGAATGACATAATGAAAGTGGCGTTGTCTTTCTCTTTCCTCATACCACTTATATCACTCCCCCACCGATGACAGGCTTGGCAACAGACTTTCTCAAATTATAAACTTCATTCTGTATACCTGTAAGCCAAATCTGATCATACCCTCTTTGTTCAAAAAAATGTCAGGATGATCATTTCCTGAAAGAAAGTATCATCATCTGATGTTAGTCTGCTGAGACAAATAAACTGACCCTTAATTACCCTCTTCTTCATATGTCTAGGGTGTAAGCTATCTCTATGCAAGTACTGATTAACAAATAGATCTTTCCTAAAGATTTTACTTACAAAGGTATTACTAGATGTATCAAAGGCCAAATGTATATCTAGAAAAGTAATGGTCTTTCCAAAACTTCCCACAGAGAATTTTAAGAATTCAATGGTCTGGTTTAAGTCTTTCACAAAAGACTCTCATTCTTTCTGTTCACCAGTCCACAAGAAAATCAAGTCATCTATGCATCTCTGATATAAAATGGTATGACGCCACTGTGGATGCGAATATAAATGTCTCTCTTCCCACATGGACATGACAAGGTTGGCGAAGGCCAGAGCTACTCTCTCTCCCATAGCAACTCCTGATGTCTGTTTGTAATATCGCTGGTTAAATTCAAAATAGTTGTTATCCAAAACTATACCCATTAGTTTACAAATAATCTCAACCTTACCATGTGTGAAATCAGTAAAACCACTAAGGTAATCTCTCAAGTATTCTATACCTGTGTCCCGATTAATACATGTGTATAATGAATTTACGTCCAAAGATGCAAAAGAAAATTCACCATGGGTAAGATTAATGTCCCTCAGGATCTCCAAAAGATGCCAATAATCCCTTAGATTGGATTTCGCTTGTTGCACAACTGGATTAAGCATATGATCCAACCACAGAGAAATGTTCTCTGTCTTGGACTTCTTGGCTGAAATAATTGGCCTAAAAGGTGGATTTGTTTGTGATTTGTGTACTTTGGGTATACCAAAGAAACGTCCCATACAGGGTTGTTCAACGAGCAAAAATTCATATTATCATGATCTATGCTACCCTGACAGAACATGTCAAAAATATCAGTATTTACTCTCAAAAAGCTGTTTATCATGTTTTTATCTGCAGCAATATAAGCTGCGTCATTTACCAACATATTTTCAATATTTTTAACACAGTCTTCAGTACACTACCATACCACCCTTATCAGCTCTCATTACTCTGACATTTTTATTCTTGCTTAAAGTACAGTGGATGATATTCTTCCACAGTGAGGTTATACATATAAGTGTTCTTTACAATGTGCCTCATATCTAGTTCACACGTCACCAAACACTTGCAAGGTGTTACACAGTGGAGGATTGTATTTACTGTTCTTTTTAAATTTGTTATAATTTTTACAAAAATCTTGTCTGTCTACATTTATATCATGAAAAATGTAACGGAGATTCAATTTTCTCAGAAAGAGTTTGAAATCAACTTTCTCAGAAAGAGTTTGAAATCAACTATCAATCTAGTAATATTAACAGTACTAGGTATATAGGAAAAACCTTTTTTCAATACTGAAATCACATCTTTAGATAAAACACTATCAGACAAATTCAAAATACGAATTTCAAAATCAGAAAGTTAATTTTTCTTCCTGTTTCTTCCTCTTGTTTCTGTCTTGTTCTGCACCTGATTTGACCACGTGGGAGTTTGTTTGTTGCCAACCTGGTACACCAAAAAAGGACCTGACCCTCGAGAATTACCCAAGGATGAAACAACTTTGGCATGTGTTGCATTACTGTTGTCAGAGTCCATTGACGCTTGCTGGACAGAAGTGTTGTTAGTAGGGACATTGTTGTTCACTGCGACATTATTATTCCCAACTGCATTGTTATCATAGTTATTATCAACCTGGGTGGCATTGTTGTCATTAGCAGTGATAGTATTAATGTTGTTATTCTCTTGAAAAACCTGCCGACGCTGCAAAGGCTAGACCTCTTTGTTAGCATAGGCCAATAAATCCCTCTGCAGTTTAGACTGCTTCCTTGTAACAACAGATGTGCTATGTCTATCAGCTTTTGCCCCTATAGTGCTATATAAATCAGAAAGTACATTAAAGCAACAACGTCCCTTGATTTTACTGTCGAAAATTGCCATATTTCCTTTGACCATGTTGATCTCCCTCACATAGTGTGTTACAAGCATCCACATCATGTTAATGCCAGTCTCATTAAATAAGTTAACTAACTCGATGTAAAACGGGTCACCAGCATTCACACAATTAGGAAATTACATTTAATGCATTCATTAAGGTATAAAACCTCCAACTCCATTGAAATGAAACGAACTGTAAGCTTTTCATGTTCACAAATGTCTTTTCTGCAACTGCCGAAATCTTCGTAATTGTTTGTAGAATTATTTGAAATAGTACTTACATTTTCGCCGTTTTGTCCAAAAATGATGTCCAAGAATAAGAAGTTATGTACCTACCATAACGTTCCATGTTAGTTGTCTTCTCTCGCCTTCTTTCTTGCTTGATGGGTTCGGAGCCGATCCCTCGGCTCCGACTCGGCACTTGCTAAGCTCGAGAGTCACTTTTACCAGCTCGAGGCAGCCCCATATCCCATGATGCAAGGCGGTAAGTACCCAGATCTCGTTTGCTGACAAAGGGCAATAGCACCAAGCATAAAATACTTCCCAAAGGAAGAAAGAAAACTTACAGATGGAAGAAGGACCAGGTCTGAATGGTCTTCAGCATAACAGTTTCTTATAACAAGGTCTGTCCAGGCCAGGGGGAAGGAGGGAGGGTCGCAAGAAAGAAGGCGAGAGAAGACAACTAACATGGAACGCTATGGTAGGTACATAACTTCTTAATGTTAAGTTGTCAATCTCGCCTTCATTCTTGCTTGATGGGACCGCCCCTAGCACCTCTATCCTGGGTGGCTCAATGGAACAAACTCTTGAGGACTGTAGAGCCAAAACTGGCTCTGTCCCTCGAGGCCAAGTCCAATTTGTAATGGGAAACAAAGGTGTGAGGAGTAGCCCAAGTGGCCGCTGCACAAATAGTGTCCAAAGGAAGTCTAGCTTGAAAGGCTGTAGAAGTAGCTAAGCTCCTAGTTGAATGTGCTTTAGGTTTTGAGCACAGCTGTTTTCCCCTGAGCGTATAAATTTCAGAGATGACCGAAGAAAGCCATCTGGACAAGGTCACTTTAGAAACAGGAAGGCCTTTTTTATTATCCGCATAGGAAACAAAAAGTTGATCAGATTTTCTAATTTTTTTGTTCTGTCCAAATAATATCTAAGTTGACGGTGGACATCAAGATAATGTAGCTTTTGTTCAGCTCTATCTGAATAGTTAGGGAAAAATACAGGAGATCAATGGATTGATTCAAATTGTTCTTTGAAGCGACCTTAGGTAAAAAGGTTGGGTTAGTTCTCAAAGATACTCTGTCTTTGTGAAAACCAAATAGGGGTCGAACCGAAAGAGCATGAAGTTCAGACACCCTCCTGGCAGATGTAATAGCCACTAGGAATAAAGTTTTCCAAGAAAGATATTTCAGGGAACAAGAAACAGCTGGCTCGAAGGGGAAGAATCAAGGATGTCAGCACTAAATTTAGATCCCACTGAGGAGGAGGATTCCTGATTGGAGGCTTTAGTAGGAAAATTCCTTTCAAGAAGGCCCTGCAGAGCCTATGGGACATAATATTATGATCTGCTATCCCGACATGAAAATTGGAAATAGCAGCCAATTGAACTCTGACTGTGGAAGAAGAGGAGCCTGCATGAAAAATCTCTGCTAAGAAGTCCAGGACTGCCTGAACAGGGGCAGTAAAAGGATCAATATTCTGGGCCTTAGCCCAATAAGAGAAACGCTTCCATTTGCTTGTATAAATCCTCCTGGTAGAGGATTTTAGCGGTTACTATGATGTCTCTAACTGGGTTAGAGATCAAAGGAAGCCTGGCTAAGGAAGGAAGTGGAGCAACCGTGCTGTGAGGTTGAGAGAAGGGATTGACCGGTGCAGCTGACCCGATTGGTGAATCAGAAGATCTGGCACTGGGTCCAGATGCCACGGCTGCACCAAAAGGTGATGATGGAGGAACGGGAACCAAACTTGTCGAGGCCAGTAAGGGGCAATGAGAATCAATTTGGCTCTCAAAACGGTAGCTTTCTGGATCACCTGAGGGATCAGAGGAAATGGAGGGAAGGCATAAAGAAGTCCCTGGGGCCAATCCTGGGTCAGAGCGTCTCTGTCGGGATGGCCTGATAGAGGGAAGAGGCTGAAGAAGTCTGGACATTTGCTGTTTTGGGGAGTAGCAAAAGATCGCAACATGGACGACCCCATTCCAGAAAAATCTCTTCCGCTATAGATTGCTTGAGAGACCACTCGTGAGGCATGAGAATAGCTCTGCTCAATCTGTCCGCTACAATGTTGGTTTTCCCAGGGATATGCGTTGCTACCAGAAACCGATGAGAGGAGATCGCCCATTGCCATAGTCTGAGCGCTTCTCGACACAAGGGGTAGGACTTGGTTCCGCCCTGTTTGTTGATATACCAAACTACAGACATGTTGTCTGTGTGGACTGCAATTGTCCCTACGGGAAGAAAGTCGTTGAGGGCTTGCAACGTTAAAAGCACTGCTCTCATCTCCAGGACATTTATGTGCAGATGGTACTCGAACGGCTGCCACGTCCCATGAACCATCCTGCCCTGATAATGACCCCCCCACCCGATCAAGGAGGCATCCGTGGTGACAGTGGCTATCGGGGATGGGGGTACAAAGTACCTGCCTTGGTGAACCTGAGGCGATGTGATCCACCAAGCAAGATGTTCTTTGCATGTCTGTGTCACCAGAATCTGGTGACGCATTGGAAGTTGCTGGTATGACCATTGTGTGAACAGCATCCACTGAAGAAGGCGCATGTAGAATCGAACCAGGGGAAGAAGAGTAATGGCCGCAGCCATGAGACCCAATACCTTTAGAACCATTCTGGCCTGTACTTTCTTGCTGGCCAGAATGATCCTGACATGACTCTGAATGTCTGAAACTCTTTGATCTGTAAGGGTAGCTGACATCCGAACAGTGTTTAAGTTTGCGCCTATGAAGGTAATAGACTGGCAGGGCGATAAGGATGACTTTTCGAAGTTGATTGAGATGCCCAAATGAGAACAAAGGTCTATTGTGTAATCCCTGGCTTGTATAAGCTGATGCCTGGTGGTGGCTGACAGGAGCCAGTCGTCGAGATACGGAAACACCTGGAATCCTTGACGTCTCAGGTGAGCCGTGACCACTGCCATGCATTTGGTGAACACTCTGGGGCTGTAGTGAGACCAAAGGGCAGGGCTCTGAACTGGAAATGACTGGACCCCAGCCGAAAGCGGAGAAATCTCCTGGAGCGTCTGTGAATTTTGATGTGACAGTACGCATCCTGAAGATCTATTGAGCACATCCAGTTGTCCTTCTGTAAGAAGGGCAGAATTGACTGAAGAGTGACCATTCGGAATCTTGTCTTCCTGACAGACTTGTTGAGTCTGCTGAGATCCAATATTGGTCTCCAGTCTCCCGTCTTTTGGGGACCAAAAGAACCTTGAGTAGATTCCGGGCTCTGAATGGTCTATTGTAACTGGCTGAATGGCTCTTTTTTGCAGTTGTTTTGAGACTTCTGACTCTGCAATCTCCCTTAGACCGGGTGGTACATCTGGAAGGGAACTTGAGGGGAAGGGACTTTCCTCGAAAGGAATTATGTAACCCTTGGATATGATCGACTGTACCCATCTGTCTTGAGTGAGGGAATGCCAGGCTTCTGGGTACAGTGATAATCTTCCCCCGACTGCCTCCAAGGAGGGACAGCCGGGCAACACCTCAGGGATGCTGAAAGGGCTTGTCAGAGAGAGGCTCCCTGTTTCCCTGGTTTTCGGACCCCTCTGCCTCTAGAGCGGCGTCTGTTGTTGTTACCCCTCTGCCTCTAGGGGTAAACTGACCACGTGAATCCGGCGTGACTCCTTGGGATTTACGGAACCACATTTTCCCACCTTTCTGTCCTTTGGGATAAGGTCTAGAAGGGGTGGAAAACGGACTCCAACAGCAGAAAGAGTCTTGCCGTCCTGTTCGCACCTGGTCAAGGTTTCCTTCACCTGAGGGCCAAACAAAGCTGACCCATCAAAGGGAGAATTTGTGAAGGACGCCTTAAAGGGATCCGCAAAATCACATAGCCGCATCCAGGCTTGGCGTCTAAGAGCCACACCTGTACCTGCGGCTCTACTCGCTCCATCCGCAGCATAAGATATTAGCCGCATGGAGGAGTTTGCAATGGAATTGAGGGTTCCTAGCTGCGAAGCAATTTTTTCTTGAGCCCCAGCAGCTGTAGGATCCTGAACTACTTCACCCAGCTCCTTAAGGATATCCCTCTGGAGTCTGGTGAAGTGACATAGGTAATTCAGCGAACGCATAGCAAAGGTCGCTGAAGAAAACATCCGCTTACCGTACCTATCCATGGTCCTAGAGTCCTTATTAGGAGGATGGACGGGCACGGAAGGATCTGTAAGTTCCTTTTTGGTGGCCGCAGCCACCACCATGGCATCAGCGGGGACACCCTTAGTGAGGAATTGTTTGTCACACGGGGCAGTGATAAATTTTGAAGGCCTCCTAGGGACTGGCTCTACAGAGTCAGGAGCTGCCCACGCCTTTCAAGCAATAACCTGCATAAGGGGGTCGAAAGGCGAAGACACCCAGGAGGTGGAGGGCCGAGATCCAAACGCCTCTAGGTATACTGACTCATCCTCAGAGGGATTGTTGGTGGGCCAGTTTCCCCTTTGTTTCAGGAGTTCTAGGATGTCTGAGAAGGAGACATCCTCAGAGGGGGATCTAGGGGATCCCTCTGACTCATCAAAGTCAGTATCCGAAGTGACAGACTCAGGGGAGTCTACATGCTTCCTCTTACAAGTCCTCTTCCTAGGAGGATCTCCCGAAACATCAGGAGAATCCTCGGAAGAGGGGGAAATTCCCAATGGGGAAACCTGAGGCGGAGGATCTCTGGGTCCTGTAGCAAGAGAAGTGGCAGAGATGTCAACAGGTACTATAGAGGGAGGAGCTACGGGAACAGACTGCTGACTGATACCAGTGGCCAGTACACTCCATCACCTCGAATGCTCCCCTCCCAGGCAGGTCCAAGAGAACCCGCTCCGAAGAGCTAGGAACTCCAGGGACCACCGAAAGGGAAGCCTCCGAGGCAGATGTCGGAGCCGAGCTCACCAAGGCCGAGGCTCCAAGGGGAAGAGCGGGTTCGGACAAGGGTCCGATGCCACTCACCCCCTCGGAGGAGACCATGGAAGCCCGACCACCAAATCCCTCTAAGGAAGGTCTCGAAGAGGAGATAAGAGTAGAGGCTGAAGGAACAGAAGGGGGTATCCGTCCTCCAGCCGTAGCAGTAACCATTCCCGAAGACTCCAACTCCAAGCTCTGGGGTAGAGTTGAAGGAGGAACTGTAACGGGGTGTGGACCAACAGTCGTCTGTTGAGACGGACTATGTAACATTTGGGCCAGTACCTGTGACTTAAGTAATCTACTGACCACTCTCTCTAGGTCATGATCTGACAGTCTGGATGACCTTGAAGATCGGCTCCGATGGCTCCGTTCCGAAAGAAGAGGTGAAGCCGGAGCCGAAAGTATCGGCACCAAGGAAGGAGACCCCGCCCTCTTCCTGGAATGAGCCATCGGAGCCGATACTATAGATCCTGTCGGAGCCGACTTCTCGGAGCCGACAGGAAGCTCGATGTATCGGCTCCAGCCGGAGCCGATACAGCCACCAAAGTAACGGTGTCGGAGCCGATCGGAGCCGACACCGATGCCTGTGCCACATGGGTGTCGGAACCGATCGGAGCCGACACCGAAGTGGTCGATACAGATTCGGCACCGATAGCCATCGGTGCCGAAGGCTTTGTTAAGCCAGAATCGGCTCCAGCCGGAGCCGATCTCGACTCGGAACGAGTCGGAGCCGAGGCCGCAGGCTTAGATACAGAAGCCTGGGCCTTGGAAGATTTAACTGATTTAGATGGAGCCGACTTAGCCGGAGAGCCCTCCGGCTTAAGAAGGCCCCTAAGGATCAGTTTGTTGCGTCTTTCCTGCAGGACTCTCTGGCTGAAGGAATGACAAATAGCACAGGAGTCCTGCAGGTGAAGAGGCCCCAGGCAATACAGGCAAGAAGTGTGACCGTCTGTCAGAGACATCTTCTGACAGCACGAGTCACACTTCTTAAAACCTGAGACCCTCTCCTTTGACATGGTGCTTTACACAAACACACACACACACCAGTCAAAAAATTAACTTAAATAAAATACCAAAAGGTATTTCTAAACAAGCACACACACCCTAACAGGGAGGGGATGGGATGGGTAAAGTTTGACTAAAATAAATTAGAAAAGACAGGGATTTTCTGTCACAAAATGTAAAAAATTAACTAATAACTAATAATTAAGGGTTTTTTAAGAAAAAGGGGCTTAAATATCCAAAAAGTGAATCACTTACCAGGAGCTGGTAAAAGGAGGACCTCATAAGCGAAGCGGCAAACGAGATCAGGGTACTTACCGCCTTGCATCATGGGATATGGGGCTGCCTCGAGCTGGTAAAAGTGACTCTCGAGCTTAGCAAGTGCCGAGTCGGAGCCGAGGGATCGGCTCCGAACCCATCAAGCAAGAATGAAGGCGAGATTGACAACTTAACATGGATTATTTGCTTCCTTAAACACAATCCAAAATACTACCGTCAAAGTGTACAATTCTGTTCCCACTCGGACAGCTACTGTTGTTCCCGGACAGGTTAATGGAGTCATTACCATCCTGTCATTGCTCAATGTTGTTTGTGGAGGCCAAATGCGACTGGGAAAGAGAACCCAAAATGACTGGATAATGCTGTTGGGACCCACACAGTCTCGAAAAGCCATCTTGTATAGCTCCAGTAACAGTCCTAGCACGTTGTTCATAAAACATAAAAACACACACCAAACTTTAAAATGAATCTAACGAACCAAAAACGAACCAAAAGCAGTCTGCCGAAATGAAAGAGCGAACATAATTCTTGGTGCTTTCATCCAAGTTTATTCCTCATGAATTTCTTCAGAAAATGTTTAACCTCTCAAAACACACCCCTTATATGTTACATGAATCATCGCATGACTTTACATATCACATCTTTGTTAAAGGCATAAAATCATACCATAAAATTGTTGCCATAAAAATAATAATAAAAATAATAGCAATAGTAAATATATATAAAAAAATACTATGCAATTTAAATACACGGAATCATGCCCTATCTAGTCATAGTCATAGTCATAGATTAGTACTAAGCTAATTGCCCTTGCGAGCCATTTTAAGCCTAGCCAATTATCCCTTGTGAGACTCAAAGCCTGCACCTTGTGCTTGCAAGGCAAACACCTTAACCATTAGGCCACACTGTTATTTTTATGTAAAATATATAGTTCTGTCAACTGACATGCACAAGTCTGAAGCAATGCTAACAGCAAAAGCTATAAATGGTGACAAAGGAGAATATTATTAACCTAGCAGCTTTGTAAGGGCAGTCCCCCAAATATGGCACATGACCCTGCAGACTCTAAAACAAAAGTAGAACCTTTGAGATGGTAGAGTTTTTTCTGGACTTATAAAACCAGATCATGTATTGCAAAGGACAGTATGTAAACATCACAGTATTTTTCTGTAAAAAGGTATCATTCATGACAACAATCCATAATTTAAGTGATAGCCACTAAACACAGCAGATTTTATTTCAGGCAAGTTATCTTAAAAATGCAGTTAAAAAAAAAGGGGGGATTAATGTCAGCAATAAGGTTCAAGGCAGTGTTAGGATCATGTATTAGAGCCTTTAAATGTAGATGCATACCTGGAATGTTTGCACCATTTCCAGTTGGACAACCATACAACCATGACATGAAATACAAAAAAGAAATGGACTTGGCAAATGTATGCACATTCATAGTGAAATATCAGAGGCCAGAAGTTGAAAAGGTCATCAGGGCTCCAAAAGCAAATCCAAGAAACAGTGCACTCCACTGCGTATTTATGAGTAAAGGTTAATATAGTACAGTTTTGGAATTCATTTACTGCATTTTAAATTTACAAGCATAAGTACCCAAGTTTAAAAAACTGTAAAAGATAAAATTAATAGTTACTCAGAAGGAGTGACAACTTCAATGTATTGATTTACATTGCTCTCAGTAGCTACTTTGGGAATAAAGGATGGGTTAGTACGTAAAGACACTATCTTTATGAAACAGAATGTAAAGAGGTTTAGAAGATAAGGCTTGTAGTTCGGAAAGCCTTTTAGTGGAAGTTACAGCTACTAAAACGTCTTTCCATGACACGTATTTCGTATCACAAGTAGCTACTGGTTCAGAGTCCCTGCATCAAAGCCTGCAGCAAAAGAGTGAGGTGCCATGGACGTGATGGATCCTTAATTAGAGGCCCTAATAAAAAGACACCTTTCATGAAGAATTTGCAAAGTCAAAAGTTAAACAAAGAACATGACTGACTTGCAAAATGGAAATTGGAAACAACAATTACCAACTGCAACCTGATAGTGGAGAAACTAGCACCTTTGTTAAAAAAGGTACAAAGAAACAGTAACATGTCTAAAACCGATGCTGAAAAAGGGACAATGTTCTTGCTTGTGTCCCAAATAACAAATCTCTTCCACTTACGGTTGTAGACTTATTTTGGTGGAAGCCTTTTGCGAGGCCAAAAGAATTTTTTGAATCGGAGACTTACGTCTGGACTGTGTCACTAGGGTTGGAAGTGGAGGAACCAAGCAGTCAATTTCAGGGTTAGGAGGTTTGGATGTTTTATCCCTGACAGGTGAGAAAGGAGGTCCTGACTTGGCTCCAAAATTCAAAGAGGATATTTCAGATGAGACCACAGAAAGGGCGCAATAACAATGACTGAGCTTTTCAACCTGTTTGCCTTCTGAAGGGATTTGGGGATGAGTGGAAGAGGAGGGTAAGCATACAGGAGACCCGGGAGCCAATCGTGGACTAGTGCATCCCTTGGGGAACCCCCCCCAAGAAGGGGGATCAGAGAGCAGAACTTGCTGCACTTGTTGTTGAGGGGAGAAGCAAAGAGGTCACAGCAAAGTTGACACCAACTGCTGAAGAACATGTTTGCTACTGACTGGTTGACGGACCACTCGTGTGGAATCAGGAGCGATCTGCTGCGTCTGTCTGCCAGATAACTTTTTCTCCAGGATATGTGTTGCAATTAGAAGGCGGTCCAAAGAGATTGTCCACTCCCACACTCTCAAGGCCTCCCTGCAGAGAGAGTTAGAACATGTTGTGTTCCTTCTTGCTGGTTGATGCACCAGACAACTGACATGTCAGTATGAAAGGCTCGTAAAGTTAGTAGGACTACTCATCTCTAGGACACTGATATGTGACCTGGTCTCGGAGGGTGACCACGTGCCTTGGACCATCTTCCCATTGTAATGCCCCTCCTACCCAAAATGGGAAGCATCTATAGTCACAGTGGCTATTGGGCAGGGGGGGGGGAGTTGAAAAATGGTCTGCCTAGAATAACATTGTATGACTGGATCCACCAACTAATGTAGCACCTGCAGATGGAAGTTAATGTTATGCAAAGGGACAAGGGCTGAGACAGAATGGACCACTGAGTGGTTAGCATACACTGTAGAATTCGCATGAAAAACTTGGCTAGGGGAGCTAACAGAATCTCTGCAGACATGGACCTCAGAATCTGCAGAATCAATCAGGCCATGAGGGGTTGTGGGCCTAACAGTTGCTGAACCTGAGTCCTCAGCGTGGCTACTTGGTGTGAAGGAAGAGAAGCTATCTGATCCCTTGTGTTGAGCTGCATACCCATGTAGTCTAGACTCTGAACCGGAGTAAGGTCGGACTTGTTCATGTTTACTGTGATGCCCACGGAGTGCAATAACTGGAGTAAGTAGTCCCTGGCTTGAATTAGCCAATGCCTCATGGGGGCAGTCAGAAGTCAAATGTCTAAATATGGAAACACTTGGGATCCCATTAGAGCCTCAAGTGAATAGCTACCACTGCCATGCATTTGGTGAACACCTGAGGGGCTGTGGTGAACCCAAAGGGCAGTGTTCTGAATTGGTAGTGACTGGCTCCCAGCCACAAGTGCAGGTATCTTCTGGAGTGCCTGTCTATTTTGATGTGATAGTATGCATCCTTGCGATCTATCAAGCACATACAGTTGCCCTTGTGCAACAGTGGCATAGTGGACTGAACCGTAACCGTTCAGAACCTCGACTTCTTTACGTATTCTTTTAATTTACTCAGATCCAGGATGGGTCTTGGGTCCCCTGTGTTTTTCAGCACCAAAAAGAAGTGTGAGTAGGTTCCAAATCCTCTGTATTCAGCTGGGACTCCATGGGATGACTGTTTTTTGCAACAGTAGTTAGATTTCCTGTGTTGCCTGGCCCCACTGACTGGGTGGCACGTCAGGAAGGCTTTTGGAATTTGACAGAAGCAGGAAAAAGGTAATATAACAACCTCTGGATATAACACTTGGCACCTAAAGGTTTTGAGTCAATTGGGCCCAGGCTTCTGGGTGCAAAGCTACTTGTCCCCAGACTGTCTCCAGAGACAGATAGTCGGGCAGCACTTCAGGAGCACTGATAGAGCTTATCGGGAGGGGGTTCCCAAAAGCCCTGGTTCTGCAGACCCACTCTGCCTATAGGACAGCACCTACCATCAAACCCTCCCCTTCTGCCTCTACAGGAGGGGTCTCCATGCTGGTCCTGGAAAGGCCCTTGGGACTTGTGGAACCACATTTTCTTGCCCCCACGCTGGTTCCTGGAGAAAGACCTCTGGGGGAGGGGGTAGAAAACATGACTGCAACAACAGAAAGGGTCTTCCCATCCTTACCGCTGCATTTAAGTGCATCTCTGACTGAAGGCCCAAAAGAGAGAAGACATCCTAAGGGGGATTGACAAATGATGCCTTGAAGGACTCCGCAAAATCACAGCCTCATCCTGGCATGTCTCCTTAGGGAAAGTCATGAGCCAGTTACTTGTGAGGCATCCTCCGTGGTATGGGAGATTAACCTCATTGATGAGTTGGCGACAGACAAAAAAGTGGTCAGCTTGGGAGAAACTTTCTTAAATTCCACCACAGGCATGGACTTTGAGACGGAGGTTGACAGTTTTTTGATCAGGTCTCTCTGCAGCAGAGTAAGATGAGCTAGATAGTTTAAATGACCTCAGTGAAAAAGTTGCCAAAGCATAAACGTGCGCTTCCAAAATCTGTCCAGCGCTTTAGACTCCTTTTTAGGTGGATGGACATTGGCAGTTTCTTCCACCAGCTTTTTCTTGGTGGCCACCTCCACCACCATAATACCACTTACTACAGGACCCTTATTCCAGTGTTTTTTGTCTGCAGGGGACACTAGAAACCAATTAGTTCACTTGGGTCCAGTTACTTCCATGCTCGGCAAGACACAAAATCCACCAGGGGATCTGCTGGGGAGGGGGGGGTCACCCAGGACATACATGGGCCTGTCCTGAACACCTCCAAGAGAACTGACTCTTCAGTGGAAGGAGGTTGGGCAGATCACCCACCTTTCTGCTTCAGGATCTCTAATATGTCCCCGAAGGAGACGTCTTCTGTTGGGGATCGGGGGGATCCTTCCCCCTCAATGAAGTCAATATCCTCAGTTAAAGACTCCAAAGGGGAGTCCATGTGCCTCCTTTTACAAGTCTTCTTCCGAGGAACTTCCACACCTGGGTACTCTGGGCAAGTATCAGAATAAGGGCATCCCTCCTGATCAGGGAAATTATGGAGGCAGTCAGGGCCAGGAAGACTTGTGGCTGGATGAGAGAAAGCCAGGCCTGAATCAGACAAGGGTACAGGGGTGGACTGGGGGACTTGTGCAGTCAGATCTCAAGCTCGGGATAAAATACTCTCCACTACCTGGAGAGCAGAAGGACCAGGAGAAGCCCATTCTGCTTCCCCCAGACCTGAAAATACAGAGAAAAAATGGGCAGGATTCACTCCGGATGTAGAGCCTCCAAATGGAATTGGACCTCAGCTGTCGAGTGCAGAAGCACCTAAGGGAAGGGATGGCTCTGAAAAAGACAGAGCCGATCCCAGTCCCCAGACCTGGCACTGACGCCACGGCTTTGAGACTTGTTCTGCTCTGAAAAGGTCAAAACAGGGCTCGTCAAAGACATCCGCGGCATCAAGGAAAGGAGCTTCCTCTGCACCAAGTCTGATGCACAGAGTAGCCCTGAATCTCATGATCCCAAAGCCAAGGGACTGATCTGAGGAGTCCTGATTAGGTGACCTGGGTAGCTCACGGATCTGACAGGGGATGGAGCTGACACTACCCCCATCTAGATTTAGAGCCTTAAGAAATCTCATCATCATCCTGTTCATGTCTGCCTTGAACCAGTTTCTCGAGGACCTGGAAAAAGCCAATGTGGGTGGGGGCCCTGGAATGTTTAGACTTGGAGGATAGAGCTGGAGATCTTGTTCAGGTCCTTGGATCCAAGGGAATAGGATCCAAAGTGAAAGCCGATGAAGGTGTCGGGGAAATGGTAATGATCCCCCCCAGATCCATAGAAGCTATGGGATCCAATTACGGAGGTAACTTCTGTGGCTCCAAAGGAGTAGAATTTGCAGATCTGTTGGTCTTCTTGTTATTAAGACAGTTCCTCAGGGAGGCAGGGAGAGACCTCTTTTTTGACTCCTTAGGAGCAAGAAACGCAGAGGAGGAAGAAGACAGAGAAGGGGTCTGAGCCTCAGGAGTCAAGGAGGGCAAAAGGCCCCTGACAATAAGTTTGTTCCTTCGGTCTGCAAGTGCCCTAGGATTAAAGGCAGCACAGATGGAACATTCTGCTTTCAAGTGCTCTGCACCCAGGCAGTACATGCACTCCTTGTGAGCATCCTGATGGGGGATTTTATACACACAAGAAGTGCAGTGAACTCATTACATCCGAGTGATGCCTCCAGGTGCATCTGCAGTTAACTCCTACTGACACCTTTAGGGGTCAAATATTGCTTGTTCATATTTGCATCAAAAATTCCAAAACCATGCTACGTATGAGATTTTAAAATATTTCATATTAAAGCTTACACAATGGCAAACTCAACTGCATTAATATTTGACCTCTGTCTAGTGCAGGTAAAGATATATTAATTGCTGTTTTTTATGATATTAATTTATATGGACATCATTTTCACATCTTTCTAAATATCTCAACAACCAAGTAAAACAGCCATAACCCCTTAGCCTTGTATAAAAGCTCTCAACTAGATGAATAAAATGCCGTCAGTATGCGTGTAACTTGAGTGGTTGCTGAGATATTGTACGTTGTTTATAAAATATTACAAACATAATAGTTATTGTGTTTACTGTGACTTATAAAATTCAGTTTAAGACCTAGAACCTAAAGAATACTACCACTATAAAATAGTTTGTGCTGAAGGGTTTGCCATTAATACTTTCATAACCCCTACTGTTCCAGAGATATGAACATTTGTTTGAAATGTGAGGACATAAATTGATTCTGTCAAATGGCTTAGGCTCCGCCCATTGGAAGTTATAGAGCAAACTTTCTGAGCTCCATTAGAGTGAATGAGTTAAAGCTGAGAACCAGTTTGTGCACCATGACCAATGAAAAAGCATGTCAAAAACAAACCGTCAATTACAGGTAATTACAAAAATGTAACTACTAAATACTATTTCTACAGGACAGTAACCCTAAGTCTACAGTGCGTAAATTATTTTAGGAATTTACTAAAACAGAGAATTAAACTAACCTAATCTGCATTTTTTTTTTCAAAGAAAGAAGGAAAAAGAAGATGTGCGAGCATATGCGCACACACACGAGAGAAAGAGAGGGAGGAAGAATTTCACTAAAACTACCAACTCACTGTTTTGAAGCAAAGGCTACCAAAAACAGTTAACTCATACTTGAGACACAGAATCCGCATCTGAATCACTGGAGCAGCAAATGAGATCTGGGGTAGCTGGATGGATGCTAGGCATTGTGGGTATGAGGGAGGAGCCTGAGAGTCGGATCCAAGTCTGTGAAATGTGGCTGAGCCAGATCCAAGGGTCAGACCCTGGACCCTTTTGTGAGGAGGAATGAAGGAGACAACATCAGATCCCAAGACATGTTTTTTATGTGGCAAGGATGATCATTTAATTAGTAATTGTGATAAAAGAAAATGTTTTATATGTGGGAAAATGCATCATAAAACAAAGAAATGTGAACAAAAGTGTATAAAATGTGAAAAGATAGGTCATTCTTGGCTGGATTGCACATAATTAGAGAAACATACACAGGAAACTACATTAGTACAGGAACAGGAGAACCACATCAGGCACTACAGAGGAAGTGCAAAATGAACAAATGAATGATATCAAAATAACAATGGATGCGAGAGAGAGAAAGTATGAATGATGTAAAAGATAAGGAAACAAATGAAGAAATAAGTGATACAAGTGATGGAGAAAATAAATGGGTAAAAGTAAGAAGTAAGAGAGGCTCTATAGGTAAAAAAGTAAAAGACAGAAAATGCAAGTTCAAAGATGTAACTGCAAGAGAAAGCAAAAGAGGAAAAATGTGAAGACAAAATTCATTCATTATACTGAGAATCTTAGTCATTAATGTCAACAGCATGAAGAATACTCATCATTAGATATGGATATCATACCACTTATAGACATTAGAATAACAATAGATAAAGAAAGCGAACAAAAATGGTTTGTGGGAAGGTAAAATAATTCAGAATCTAGGTATTGAAAAATATTCTGGTACAGTCATCCTATGTACAGGATGGATAGACATTTTAGATTATACAACAGTACTTATTGGAAAAACAGTGATCCTAGACATAAGGTATAAAAAAGTCAAGTTTATAGACCAATTACACTTTATGCATACACCTTACAGAAACAAAGAGAAATCATGTTTAAAAAAATAATAGATTGTATAAATTTAAACATGCAAGTAATTGTAATGGGGGACTTCAATTTTGATCCAAGACACAGAAGTAAAGAAGGAGCAAATACTAAAGTAATTCTAGATACAATTAAATATAATAAAATGTATTCATGGGAAAGTAAGAATTTGACATGGAAAAGAAGCAACTTAAGAACTGAAATAGACTATTTTATAGTTTCAGTTTGACTATACTACAGCAAGAGTGCAAAAGTCACAGGATTTTCAGATCTTTTAGCTATAAGGATAGAGATACAAGAAAGAGGAATTACATAAAAATAGGCAAAGGAATAAAAAGAATCGATGAGTCAGAAATGAATGAACAGGCAAAAGACATAATACTACAATTATGGCAAGTTCACATAAGTATGACAGAATTTTATAAAGACTGGATGAGTTGATGGATCAAGTTTGAGAGGAAAATAGAGAGAGGAGGTATTAAAATGGCAAAAACAGAGAAGACTACAGGATTTTGATTTATATAAGGAAATTAGTAACAAAATATACAAAATCGGCAAGTAATAGTGAAGAGTTTATAGAAAAAGAAAGAAAGCTGTATGAAATGAATCAAGAAAAAAAATAAAAAGATTGCTTAAACAAATATATTTTTTGCATGGAAAGAAAGTAGCACTATACTCGAGTCAAAAAATACAAGAATAATGATAGAATTAAAAGATGGAAAAGGTGACAAATACACAAGAAGAAATTATGAAAACGAAGAATATATAGTAGAGACATTCGCAATAAGTGACATTACCAGTGACAGCTGGTGACTTCAAATTAAAAGAGGGTTGCAGGAGACAGCTGAATGGGTGGGGCCAATGGGATGGGGTGTGGCCAACTAGAAAGGGGTGGAGCTATGCTCAAAACCACAACAACTGGAACTTTAATTAAATACGCTGCCCTGGGTGCCAAACAGTCATTACGAGAGTCCAATCAAGACAAAATGAAGTGTAGAATTAAAAAATATTTTAATGCATTGGCTACATGACAACTTACTTAATATCCAGATGGAAACAGGTTGTGAGGCATGAAAAAATATATTACTTTTTAAATACATTACTGGAATGCCAGTCAAAATCAAGTATAAAAAAACAAGCAGCACTCAACTCAAACCACTACTCCTTGTACTGCAGTTCTAATTATAATTTATATTCAGCTTTATAAAATTACCAAGTAACATGCTGAAAGTAGCAATCTCTGTGATACTCCCACTTTTCTTATCCAAAAGACCTGCTGCCTGACACAGCTATATACTTGTTTCATGGGGAAGACATGATCAAAGTAAAAAATGAACAGCAAACAAGAAACAAGCTCAATATAAATTGCTTAACGAATTCCTGCACAAGTTATGGACCACACACAATAGATTGGCATTCTGTTTAGTTTACGGGTAAAGCCTGCAAAGATGACTGCAAGTCTCCAACAAATGTAATGAGCTTCTGAAAATACTGTAATCCTGTCCTTTTATTACAAATACTGTCATATGCATTTCAATACCCAAGGCTTATACATTATCTAGTTATGTAAATATTATCTGCATGGCAACAACGAAAAAGGCTTTCAATGCTGGTAATTCTTTAACAGTATGCTTTATTAAAGCTTACTTGCATCTTACAATCTCCGACAAGCTTACCTGATGGTCATTAAATCACTGCTACTTAAACAGAGCAACAGGGCACTGTGACAGCATGCATTTCCTGAATAATAAGAAGCATAAATCAACAGTATAAAAATATGACAGAAAACCAGAACATTCTGCAAAATCAAGGACAGATGAAAAGCAACGGTCGTACTTGTGGTCTACCTTGGATGGGGGAATACTCTGCACACTTGCACTGCATAACTGCTCCTTGCCTTCCTTGGACACATCCAGAGCCACTACAATGGGGAGTGGGGTGCAACAAGTATGTCACAATTTGAAATATCTCTGGCTGACGTTGATGGCTCTGACACTCATACCTCTCAAATTCAGAGCAAGAAATCTGGACAAAGCCATACATAGAACTAGAAGTGGGACACAGGCCCAAAAATAAGGACAATTTTTAAATATTGCTCTTATTAACTTAGATAATAGAACAGTAGTAGGTCTTGCATTAGTACGAATTTTCTGAAGGGTATGAAATCTGAAACTCAAATGTCTGCCATTATTTTCTAACTTCAGTCTTTAATGACTTGCCACTAATTTGCCAGAAAAACACACTTTTATGAAAAACAGACCAAAAATGTGATGCAAAAATATAAAGTTGCCACACAATACAGCTGGGAACCTGTCAAAAAAGGGACAACTTTTTAATATTAACACTGTTAACTTGAGCAGCTAACAAAATAAGAGCATCTACATGCATTTCTGAAATAAAAGTCATCTATAACTCTGATCATTACAGTTATATATAATTGTAAACCCTCCATGTTTTCTTCCAAAATTGCCATTTTGATGACGGATTATTAGGGGAGAGCAACATTTTGAGCCAAAATTGGAGACAATTGAGAGGTTTGGATATTCCTAATTCTACAAAGCGATTTGCACATACCTCTCAACCTCTTAATGCAGGAAATCTGGACAAGGCCAAATATATTGGGGGAACATACAAACACTACTAAAAATTGCTCTTGTATAAACTTAAGACAGTTGATAGAATAACAAGTCTTGCATTAGCATGCATTTTTCTGAAGGTTATGACATCTGAAACTCAATGTCGGTCATTTAGTGACTTCATTCCTAAATGACTTGCTAGAAAACCACAATTTAATGAGGAACAAACCAAAAATAAGAAGCAAATATCTATTCATTCTGCAAAAATATGGACAACTGAGAGGTATAGTTCAACCGGGGCTGTCTGAGTTTGCTACCCTCCCCCCTCACAAGATCATGGTCGAATGGAACCTCCCCCCTGCAGCCATTCCAATGTCCCTGTAGCCATTCCAATGTCCCATTCCTTGGTTATTTTGCCCCATTTACCATAAACACTGTAATGTGCATACTGCTTTACTTATGCAATGATTTAGATTTCATTTGAATGTTTTATTTTGCATTTTACAGCACAAACCCTAATAGATATCTGTTAAATAAAGCAATGCAGTCTCACAATGAAGAGAGACTTAGCGTTAAAACCTCTCTGCCCTTGAAACTCACATCCATTGAAACAGCACTGAAACCCACATTCAAAGAAAATACATTTTGCCAGTGGCAGATAAAGATTAACTTTGGGCTGTTTTCAAAATCATAGGCCCCTTTAACATGAAACATACACATGCTCTTTGATACACCTCCCTGACTGTATTACATTATATTCCTTGTACAATACAGTACAGTTGTTAGAGGGCATTTTAAATTTGTTTTGAACATTTTTCCAGTAAACAATGAAACAATGAAACAAAATGCATGCACCAATGACAAAACTGCCCAATTCAGAACATTTCCATCATAAAAAGTCTACTCAACCTTCTATAGTCCACCAGTATCGGTAAATATGCACAATCTCTGAAGTAGTAAAATCCACATTAAAGAAATCTGTAACTAATAAAGAGGTTGCTGATAGCAAACAACTTTGTATGTCATTGTTTCATGTACAAATAAAGTGCCTGTTGCCCTTGAAGAATAAATTGCCTATGTTGCATGCATTAAAAAATGATAAGCTAGTAATACCACAATAGGGAATGGATGGCAAACTGATAACAGGTTCATAGTTACTAGGTATCTTTGCCAAAAATGACTTCAGCATCCATCCCCTTTACAACACAGTACAGTATCAGCAATGCATCTACTTACTGTGGGAGTAGAACCCACCGCCTTCTGCATCAAAAGCAAGTATACTACCTGTTGTGCTATTAACAATGCAAGCAGACTTAGCATAAGCGTCACTAAACTTTTGTTCCCCTGCAGCTCTCGGCTCCTTGTAAAATCTACTCGACACTCAGCTGTATCTCTGAACTTTGCAGCACAAGAAATCTGGAAAAGCCAAAATTTATTGGGGGGGGGGGGGACAAAAGGCCAAACACCAGGGACACATTTTAAACACTGTTTGTATAATGTTGGAAAGTTGCTAGAATAAAATGCTGTGTTACCACCATACATTTCACTGCCACGTCTTGAACCCAGGGGACTCTGTGCAAAACAGTCAAGAGAAACATACCACTATGCCAAATCAGCTGAAACAGAGGAAGACAAACTTAAATGGCTACCATTTAGTGAATTCAGTTCTCACCATAGCTGTCAACCTCTTAGCAAAAAAACACCTGAAAAAAGCCAATAATGTGGGAATACAGCTGCCAAACATATTCAGTGAATTCAGTTCTCACCATAGCTCTCAACCTTAGCACAAAATACGTGGACGAGGCCAATAATGGGGGAATACAGTCACAAAAATATGGGCAAATTTCAAATATCCATGTTATAAACTTAGACAATTGCTAGAATAGAATAAAAGGTTATTTTACCATGTACTTTCTGAAGAATATGAAGTCTGAAATTCAAATGCCTGTTACTTTTAAACATTTGTTAACCAGGAAACTAGTCTGACTTGGAACAAAACAAAGCCAATTTTCAGCAGAGGAGGGAGAAACACTCCAGAAACATCTCTGGAAGGGATGGGAGGACATGCAGACTCCACACAGAAGGCAACCCAGCCAAGAATCAAACCAGAGAACCTGTAGCTGTCAGGCAACAATGCTACCAGTGCACCACTGCACTACAAACATTTGCGAGGAAAACTGATGATACAGAAACCACAGATTTTATGAGGAACAGAACAAATATGAAGCAAAAATCTGCAATATTTTACAAATAGTGGTGGGTAGGGAATTCAGGTCCTTGCCACCTGCATCCAAGGTACAGGGTTCAAGCCTGAGTATCTGTACCTACCACTGTGTGTTAATAGGGGCATTACACACACACACACACACACACACACACACACACACACACACACACCCACACACCCACACCCACACACACCACCCTTACCTCCTCTCTCATGACTGAAGCAGCAAAGCTCCATTGTCCAGAACACGCTCAACTGACTTCAACGCTTCCATGCAAGCCACTCCACCATTGTCTGGAAACCTGTGCTCAATTGCAATGCTTCAAAGTCAACTTACCTGTCTCCTGAAAGGCCTCGCGCTCCCTGCAAGAGCTTCGATTGGTCCCGTCTGTAGATCAAGCAGTCTGGAGCTCCTCTGTGCGGTCATCTACTGCACAGATTCCTGGGCAACTACGGGGCAGAAAATACCTTCCCTGTATCTGGACTGCTGACTCGGGCAGTCAGAGTTCGCACAGATTCCTGGAAATCTGCGGGGCATTCTGAGTGTGTCTGCGCATGCACGGAAATCCGGTACTCGTAAAAAAATAATAATTTTTTTTTTAAATTTTATGTTTCACAATTTTTATTTCATTTGTTTCTAGGTGGGCGGGCTGCAGTCCTGCAGTCCGATAGTACTAGCCGCCCCTGGACATTAATTAAAACACAGAAGGGAATTAAACAAGTCAACTGAAGAAGACAATAAAATGGAGGAAAAGATTACAACAGAATTAAAAAATGTACTTAAGACATTAAATGTAGAATCAGCTACAGAGATAGATGGAATTGAATACTTAATGTATGAAAACATTCAAGAATGGCAAAAAGAATATTGCTTAAAAGTAATTAATGAATGGTTTGAAAATGTTATAAATGATGAAAAGATATGCCTACGGGTAATGAAATTCATATGGAAGAAAGGAGGAAAAAACGGATACAAGAAATTGGAGACCATTAGTTCTAAATAATGTAGATAAGATTTTCATGAAAATAGAAAAAAGAATATCAAACAAAGTTAATAAAGTATTATCTGAAAGAATCTTTGGAATTAGAAGTAAAGGAAGTCAAGAATGATTAAATACAAGAGAATTGGTAGATGACAAACAGAACAGAATAAAAAATATTAATAGGAGGTGTAAATAAAGCTTTTAACAAAACTCAACACAAAGCATTGTGGAAAATTTAAGTGAAAATAAACATTCTGAAGTCAGTTTACAAGGAAAACAAAGTAAGATTGGTAGTCGATGAGTGGCTAAGTGAAACTATAAGACTAAAAAGTGGTATTAAACAAGGATGCCCAACCAGCAGCACCTTATTTGCATTAATTATGAATGCAGTGGTCACTAAGGGTTAAATTCAATGTTGGAAAAAGCTAGACAGACACCAGAAGGAATCACTACTCCATTTATGTTTACATATCCAGATGATTTAGTGTAAGCAGTTAAGAATACAAAATGGATGAAAACAGCCATATAAATGCTCAATAAAGAACTGAAGACGTTAGGACTGACTATTAACAAAGAAAAAAAGTATACGACTAGTTTTTTTTTTTGTTTGTTTTTCTTTTGAGAAATACAGGCATTAAATTCAAAGAAGAGATAGAAACCTTAGGAATAAAGTTTGGGAATGAACAATTAAAAGAACAGCAATGGAAATATATGACAGAATACAACATCTTTGCATATTATGGAGAACATTTAGGCTGTCAGAGACAAAAGGCACATTTAAATAACTCCATAATATTAGGTAAAATTGCATATTTAGCTAATGCACAATTCTGTTAGCATTAGAAAAGGATTTAATGAATGTAATTTTTACGTTCATTTGGGGGTCAAGACTAAACTCAGCGAAAAGAGGCATTCTTTATGGAAATTACAAAGAAGGAGGGTTGAGTTTGTTACACACAACCGTATATATATTTTTTTTGCTAAACTTGTATAAAATCTTGGTAAATAGGAAAGATAAAGAAAAGTTGGTTTTATAAGTTCCGGTGGATTTATTTTGCTGTTTCGAACCAGGGAGAACATTCTCGTGAGGATTATTCATTTCAGTTTTGGTATCCTTGGAAACATATAAGTGAAGAGAAGCAGTAAAAATGAGAATTAATAAGTACAAAAATATACAGAATGTATAGATTTTTTGTGGAGATTATCAATAAGTAAGTTACTGGTCAAGGCAACCATGCCATACAAGACGATAAAAGACAGAATCTGTTTATATTGTGGTGAATTAGAGACAACTGAACATGTAGTGTGTCAGAAAAATATGTATTAGTATATGTATTAGTAATATGCTTAGTGCATTTAGAGCTTGAAAAGGGTTAACACATTTATTCTATTTTACACTGCATAAATCTGTACAAATTGCAGAAGCTTTCTGACCTTGTATTGTCATGAAATATGCGCAGCTAAAATCTTTGCTTATGCCTTGGAAATTTACTGAGAAGCAGATGATTTCTGCTTGTGTCAGGAAAATAATGAATAGAACAATACCACTTGTATAAATGTTATGAAACTTAGACAAGGAGTTCCGCTTGTGCTGTAAGAAAATTCACAGCTGCAGAAGCTATAGATAATTAGAACAAAGACTGCTTGAAAATATGAACTGCAATCAGCATTTGCTTGTGTCTGAGCTAGAAAAGTACCTTGAAATGTAACACATGCATTAGAATTATACAATAGAAGCTTGTAACGGGTTAGCGCCCACCAAGGCCAGGTTGTTTTTCTCAAAAAGTTTCTCACAAATCTAGTCATGTCAGCAGAAAATCTGAGTAACATCTGCTGTAGAACAATACTGAAGGTTGTGTTTGATTACGTCAGTTAAAGAAGGCCATGTCTTGTAAAACAGTATAAGAATAACATACTTCCTGTTAGTAGTTAGGCAAAAATCTTGTATTTCCATGTTTTTGTCTCCTTGCTGCACATTATTAAATGTGCCTTAACTGAACCTTACGTGTATTGGTCTTTGAAGTTTTTTCCTTTGACAGATTGGTCCTTCGGACCGGAAACCCTCACTTCACCTCGGATCAGACAGGCCAGGTGGCTTGAAACCGTTCGGGGAAGAAACCACACCGGTTCTTCTTATTTGAAAAGCCCTCCGGCTGAATTGTCGTACAAAAGAGGCCAGCCACTTTCTGATCTGCAACTGAAGGATGGGTTTACATGAACCAGGTGATCAATCACAAAGGCTCAGGTAAGGTGAATCTACCTTTTTTTTCTGTTTTAGATCAGGGACAAGATTTGCATTGTTTTTGTCAGGGCTATATTTTTATAAGTCAGGGACAAAAAAGATTGCTGTCTTGTCATAGATCAGGGAAACAGAGCAGGTAGGCAGTCATTCTGAAGAGACTATAACAAAATCCGTGGTACCACATTAAAAATAAGGAGTTACGTAACGATTAAAAGGGTAGAAAAAAATGGGTAATAATTGCACAAAAAGATCCCAAAATCTGCCGTTAACCGAAGACGCAAAATACATGCAGTCATAGTGTGCTGATAATATTAAATACTACTCAAAATGGGTTAATAAGTATGAATTTGACAGTAAATTAGAAAAATCCTTGCTTGTTAAACTTGTCAAACAGCTTAAAACCGATTCCAGAGGTCAGGTAAAAAAGCAGCGCCAATTAGGAATTCCTCAGGCACACAGGTGGATTGAGGAAGTAAACCGTAGGGAACAAAAAAGCAAGAATTCAAAAGCAATGTTTTTAGATAAGGAGGACAATAACTTAGTAAGAGCATGAGCCCCTCCGCCTCCCTTACCAGAATATGAAGCAAGTGAACAAGTTAGCCCACTCCCACAATATCCTGCTGTCACTGTAAATAGAGATACTACAAAAGCGAAACCATTTATTAGAGATCCCGTCGAGACCAGGTCTCGAACACGGGCAGGTAATTCGAAAGGGGACATTGAGCTATATCAAATGGGTAGGAATTTACTATCTACGAGTGAAGAAGAAATATGCCCGCTTAAAGAAGTGCCTAATCCTCAGGCAGGGCAAGAAGGTCAGGACCCAACTATTCTAGTGTATAGACCTTGGACTCCAGAAGACATCCGGAAAGCCACTGAGGGAATTTTCCATCCAAAAGTTAATTTCAGAAAGTTCTTAGAAGATCTGCATGGAATGAGGCTAAGTTATAATTTAAATGGAGAAGAGATAGAAAAAGTAGTCAGACAAATTGTGGGACCAGATTGGCACATGATTAGTGGCGACTGGAATCCCAGTGACGCTGCACACAGGCCCCTCCCACATAGCAGCGCAGAGCTAGACAACAGAGTGAAAGGTCTTACAGACCGTATCTCTGAGAAATGGAAGCCTAGGGCAGACTGGACTTGCATTAATCAATGCATCCAACAAGAAGGTGAAACTGTTGACAGACATTATGCCAGACTGTTAGAATGTTTTAATAACCATTGTGGAATGCAGGTTCCTGAAGATCAGACACAAGATTCCCCATATGAGCAGCAGTTAGAGAATGCATTTTTGAAAGGTAGCATTGCACCCATAAGCAGTTTTATTACAAAGCACATGGCAGATCATTGTACAAGCAGATTACAGTCATTACTTGAATATGCTAGGCATGCCGAAAGGCATTTTACCAGCAAAAAGAAAAAGAAAAAGAAAGCCCAAGTATTTTCTGTAGAAGATGGAGCAGAAGTTTATGTAGTACAGTCCGGGAAAAAGGGCAAGAGAAATGCCCAGGGAAACAGACAATCTGATCAGCGATCAGAGGACTTTGAAGGGCGAAAGAAAAGGGGTGAATGTTTCAAATGCGGTAAAAAGGGACATTTGGCGAGGGATTGCATGAAAAACAAGAAGGCAACCACGGAAGACAAGGAGGGTGAGGACTGACTATATGATAGTCAGGAATCACTAGAAGGGGATAGCAGAGATATGCCAAATGAGAATGTGACAGAGGGAGTAGAGAATGTGACAGAAGAAATAGATGAAAGTGCAGGAAGTTACGGATAGTGAAGAAAATTAAATATTGTATTTAGCTTTATTGAGCTTAGAGCTGTATTTAGCAGACACGAAACCAGAAGTTACACTCCTGGTAGAAGGGAGGGAAGTCAAATTCTTGTATGACTCAGGGGCATCATGGATCCCGATTCATCCCTCCAAACTGCCAGAGAATTCAGAGTCATCTGATTACATACTAGTGAAAGCAGCTAATGGACAGCTGTATCGGGAGCCCCTCTCCCATAATATTGCAATAACTGATCCTGTTTCAGGATTGACCCAGAAAAGTAAAATTGTTGTTTCTGCAAAATGCCCAGTAAATCTCTTGGGCAGAGACCTTATGCAGCTATTTAGCATAGCAGTAGTTCCGACTATGCAAGGTATGGAAGCACAGTGACAAATTGATACCTTTGCAGTGCAATCAGAGGGTAAAATGTTTTATTGGTACAGCCAGGACTTGATTACGACTGGCCCAGGGGCAGTAACCAAAGAGTTGATGAACGTAGCCATCAGCAAGTTCCCCTCCCTTGACATTGATAAACAACATTTGTTGCACTGTACTCTGTATTACTGTAACACACCAGGACCTGATAAGGAATATGAGCAAGACCTGTTTAGAAATCGTGCAAACAGATTGATATTACGTAAGCTGTACTGGGACATGGAAGGGAACAGTGTAGCCAGCTGTTCATTGCCCCAGGAGTTTGTTGCACTCTATAAATCTAATAGATTACCACATGTTAGCTTAACTAAGGACAAGAATGTGAATGGGTAGACTTAGGAGAAAAAGTCACGAGATGGGAAAAACAGACATTAGAACTATCAGAACAGGGAATACAAATGCAGAAGTTGAATTGGATAACTCAGACCCACCCAGCTGTACACTTGCAGTCTAGCAAGGACAGCTGATTAGCACTCCTATTGAAGGAGGAAGAGAATGAAGGAGGAAGAGAATGCCTTACAGAATATACCAGTAACTCTTTGGTCAACAGGATAGTCAGATGTAGGACTTATTCGTACAGCGGGACCAGTTACTATTACGCCAAAGTCAGCATTTAGACCACAGAAAAGACAGTATCCCTTAAGAAAAGATGCAGAGGTAGGAATCAAACCTATTATAGCAGCTTTACTTAAGGAAGGGGTGCTAGTGGAATCTCCTGATTCACCATGTAACACACCCTTATTTCCTGTTAAGAAAGCAAATGGAGAATGGCGTATGGTCCAAGATTTACAAGCCGTAAATGATGCAGTAATACCAAGGCCACCTATGGTGCCAGACCCACACACCCTGTTCAATGATTTAAAACCTCAACAGAAATATTTTTCTGTGGTAGATATCAGCAATGCGTTCTTCTCGATACCGATGCACCCTGACAGCCAGTACTGGTTTGCATTCACATTTCAGGGGAAAAGGTATACATATACGCGACTACCACAGGGATATTGTGAAAGTCCGACAATATTCTCACAAGAAATGGTAAGCAACTTGGCGGGATTTACCCCACAGAGAGGTAGTCAGATTTTACTTTATGTTGATGATATCCTGCTGGCGGCCCCCACCCAGCAAGATTGTAAAGAAGATACCATAGCGCTGTTACAATTTTTAGCCACTGAAGGACATAAAATAAACAAAAATAAACAGCAGCTTTGGAAAAAACAAGTTAAATACCTAGGATATGTAATATCCAAGGAGGGTAGGACATTAGATGAGGACAGAAAAATAGCGATTTTACAAGCACCAAAACCCACTACCAAGAAGGAAATTATGTCCTTCCTGGGTACGACTAATTTTTGTCGGAGCTGGATTCCAAACAATGACTTGGAATCTGCACCGCTGTCTAACCTGATTTATGAAAAGCCTATGGCAGCACAGGATTTGTTACAATGGACACCAGAAGCAGAATCTGCTTTCTGCAAATTGAAACAGTTAATAGCGTCCTCATTAGTTTTGGGATTACCAAACTATCATAAACGTTTTTTCCAAACTGTAGATTGTAAGCAAGGTTATATGACATCAGTGTTAACACAGCAGCATGGGGACAAGCAATGCCCTATTGATTACTATTCATCATAACTGGACCCAGTGGCACGGTCTTTACCTCACTGCGTACAAGCAGTAGTTGCAGCTGCAATGGCAGTATAGGCTTCGGCCTCAGTAGTTTTGTTCCACCCTCTCACATTGAGAGTGCCTCATGCAGTCGCAATTATTTTACTGCAAGAGAAGGTAGCATATCTTTCCCCTGCTAGGCATCTTTCCTGTATGACTATATTGTTGAGCCAACCTCATATGACAATTGAATGATGCACGACTTTGAACCCTTCTACCTTGCTCTCAGCCCCTGCTGATGGCACACCACACAGCTGCCTGCAGGTGATTGAGCAAAAGACACTGCCTAGAAAAGATCTCACGGATGTCCCCTTGGATGATGCCGAGGTGACATACTACGTGGATGGCTCGTGCAAAAGGAGTCCTGCAGGACAGAACCTAGTAGGACATGCAGAAGTTTCTGATACTGACATTATAGAAGCGAAATCTTTACCACACAATTTATCTGCACAGGCAGCAGAATTGATTGCCTTGACACAGGCATGTACCTTAGCAAAGGGTGAATGTGTGAACATTTTTTCTGACAGCCAGCATCTACTGTACATGTTTTTGCGCAACAGTGGAAAAATCAAGGAATGATAACATCGACTGGCAAACCAATCAATCATGCATAGTTTATTTTAGATCTCTTAGAATCTATTCAGTTACCTCAGAAAGTAGCTATTTGTAAATGCACAGCTCATACCAAGCAACAGGATAGGATTTCAAAAGGTAATGCGAAAGCTGATACAGCTGCAAAGCAGGCAGCTTCAGAAGTATTTCTTTTGAATGAGGAATTACAACCCTCTGATATTTTAGATGTAGAAATGTTAAAGATAATGCAGACACTTACTACGCAAGCTGAAAAACAAAGATGGGTAAAACGAGGAGCAATTCTCAAAAAGGGGCTGTACATCTCTAAAGAAGGGAAACCGATATTGCCATCTAATTTGTTTAGATATGCTGCTTTGTTGAGCCATGGGCAGTGCCATGTCTCAACAGGGGGGATGGTACAGCTGGTGAACCAAGTGTTCACCACATACGGAGTCTTAAACTACTCTAAAAAAATTTTGTTCGATGTGCCAAGTTTGTAATAAACATCATGCACAAGGGGCATTAAAGCCCAAGCAAGGGAGTTTCCCTACACCACCGTATCCGTTTCATACTATCTGTAAGTATTTCATAGAATTGAATAAATGTGAAAATAAGTATTGTCTTGTCATTGTAGATATGTTTTCCAGATGGGTGGAAGCCTTTCCGACTAAAAATCCAGATGCGGCAACCGTGGCGAAAATTCTCGTCAAAGAAATCATTCCTAGATTCGGCATTCTGGAAAGGATCTACAGTGACAATGGCACACACTTCGTAAACCAAACCATACAACAGTTAAGTAAACATTTTTTTATTTCTTTAAAAAATCATTGTGCATATCACCCATAATCTGCAAGGCTAGTAGAGAGGCATAATGGGATTTTAAAGAGTAAGCTAAGGAAGTTAATAGTAGAAACACAGAGGAATTGGGTTTACTGTCTGCCCCTGGCACTGTTGAGCATGAGAACTGTTCCGAATGCAAAAGGATTGACTCCTTTTGAAAAACTATTTGGAAGGGCTTATTATATACCTCATTGGAAACCTCTCATGCCCGCGGACCAGGAAGCCGACTGTACACTCGCAGAGTACATGAGAAATCTGTTAAATTCTATACATCTGTTGCAGTCAAATTCTGTTTCAGATAAAGAACAAACCAGACCGTCAGAAGTGGCAGTGGTCCCAGGTACCTGGATCTGGGTGAAGACAATAAAGAAAAAGAAGTGGGCGTCACCAAAGTGGGAAGGTCCATATCAAGTGCTTCTGTCGACACCCACTGCAGTCAAGATAGCAGAGCGCGTCTTCTGGATCCACCTGATGCACTGCAAATTAGTTAAGAACTTTGAATTGGACAAAAATCTTGTCACATGCCAAAAGCAAAAATGATAGAGTCCAGAAGAAACAGGAATGCAGAACAACCCTTTCCTCAGAAGTATTGCATAATCATCCTGTTAACTGTACTAGTGACAATAATCTTTTTGCTGTGGCCTTTCCTTTTCCCAGCCACACAGACTGAACTGAATAAACGTGAAGCGTTACTCATAGACTGGCATCCAAACTTTAACACTTACCAGACAATTAAATATGTGTATGCTGAGACTTTCAATGTTTCGAATTGCTGGATTTGCACAGCTTTGCCGACAGCATACGGGGGTCATCAATGACTACGGTCCCCCTAGGGGTCAATGAGACCTGGGAAAATTTGATTTATGATACCTCAACCATTACATCACAAGATAAAATAGCATTGCACTTGTCTGTTCCACAAAAGGGAATTGTGTGTTTTTATAAAAATGATACTGTTCAGGTGGGTTGGAGCAATTGCAATGTGACTGTTCCTTATAAATGTTACACTAAAGGTAACAATGCAGATTTTTATTGTAATACAAACTATGATTCATTTCTTGGATTGATGCACAAAACACTTGATGAAGTAAAACATAATTCTGTTCTTTATAAACAACTGTCTATAATTGATAGAAAAATGTTTCATGCAGGGCGAGTGTATATTCACAGTAAAGTTACTACTAAAGTAGAGGACTGTTATTTTGTGTGTGGCAGAAAGGCATGCAAATGGTTACCTGAGAATTGGTCTGGCAGTTGTTTTTTGGGTTACCTGGTTCCGGCCATACAACACACTGCAGTTTTGCCTAGAGGAAAAATCTGAAATGTCCGAGAGGTCGTCAAGAAACCTGTAAATCCAGTGGGACAAATCGATGCACACTGGAAAAACCATCATTCTATAGGCAATGGACTGACACATATGGACTTGAGTGATAGTGTTATATCGTGGGCAGGCATATTACCAGCATATGGAGCAGTGAAATTGATCTGGGAGCTGAGAAAACTGTCTAAATTTCTCGAAGTAATGAGCAACGCAACTTTTTCCGCTCTCGAACTGGTGACTGATGAACTGAATGCCATGAGAACTGTAGTGCTTCAAAACCGCATGGCTCTCGACTTCACCCTGGTGGCGATAGGTGGTATTTGCACTTTAATCCAGGAAGAGTGCTGCTCGTATATTCCTGACCATAAACACGAGATAGACAATCATCTTGAGGTAATTCAGCAAGTGTCGGTCATGACCAAATCAGGCCCAAACCCACTGACGGACTTTTTCCAGAAATGGTTTGGGGGGTGGGTTACCATCCTAATAAACATCCTGATTGTCATTTGTGTAGGAATGCTCCTACTGGGAGTATGCGTTTGTTGTGGCATCCCCTGCATGAAAAGACTGATTAAAGACTTTATAGACATGTCAGTTTCTGAAACCTTATATCGAAGTACTGAGTTTGAAGAACTGTTAAAAGATTGAAAATGCTTTCATAAGTTTAAACTGAATGACTCTCTTAACTGCAAATCCTAAGTGGAAGAGGTTAGGAGAAGAAAAAACTGTTTATGCTTATTTTGAAAGTAGAATAAAAGTATTAAAAGGGGGGAAATGTCAGAAAAATATGTATTGGTATATGTATTAGTAATATGCTTAGTGCATTTAGAGCTTGAAATGGGTTAACACATTTATTCTATTTTACACTGCATAAAACTGTACAAATTGCAGAAGCTTTCTGACCTTGTATTGTTATGAAATATGCGCAGCTAAAATCTTTGCTTATGCCTTGGAAATTTACTGAGAAGCAGATGATTTCTGCTTGTGTCAGGAAAATAATGAATAGAACAATACCACTTGTATAAATGTTATGAAACTTAGAAAAGGAGTTCTGCTTGTGCTGTGAGAAAATACACAGCTGCAGAAGCTATACATAATTAGAACAAAGACTGCTTGAAAATATGAACTGCAATCAGCATTTGCTTGTGTCTGAGCTAGAAAAGTACCTTGAAATGTAACACATGCATTAGAATTATACAATAGAAGCTTGTAACCGGTTAGTGCCCATCCAAGGCCAGGTTGTTTTTCTCAAAAAGTTTCTCACAAATCTAGTCATGTCAGCAGAAAATCTGAGTAACATCTGCTGTAGAACAATACTGAAAGTTGTGTTTGATTACGTCAGCTATAGAAGGCCATGTCTTGTAAAACAGTATAAGAATAGCATACTTCCTGTTAGTAGTTAGGCAAAAATCTTGTATTTGCATGTTTTTGTCTCCTTGCTGTAAGTTATTAAATGTGCCTTAACTGTACCTTACGTGTATTGGTCTTTGAAGTTTTTTCCTTTGACAGTGTAAAAGGACATTTAAACTGTGGAAGGAACTATATGAAAAAGGATACTTAAAAGAATTGGAGAACATTTTGAATCTATTAATATGGACAAGACTGAATATGGACATTATAAAAATGTAAAACAAAAGGACATTAAACTGGATGCAAAATTATCTTGATAATATGGATATATGGAACGAAAGAATTAATGAAGTAAAATACAATGAGAAGTGGTTATCAGAGATTTTGAAGAAAGTAAGACTTTGGTTGTGGAAAAAAAAAGAGTGGGGGGATTAAAAAAATTGAAAGTTTACTATAAATGTAAAAATCATGTTCTAAATATTGTAAATAATGTAAATATGTGTTGAAAAGTTGTAGAGAAGATGTATATATTTGTAAATACAATAAAGAACCCTACTCTTTTTCTGGTCGTACTGCTATAGGGCTACTTCTGCAAAAAAGTATTGAGAAGGAATTGAGAGAAGTCGAGAATGTGGTGCTTGCTAGTTAGAAAGACAGGAACAGAGATGGATGACAAAAACATCTGAAGGGGAGAAGTGCTGTACGTTGTGGAGTTCAGCATGACTATTGTTACAGAGCTGCTATCAGTTGGCCTGGAGAATTAAGTCTTGTGCAAAATGATGGATGAAGTGGAACCAAGTGATGACATGGCTGTTTCTTGGTTGAATTTGGTCCTAGGAGCTGCTGATGATGACTATATACATAAGAAAGACAGTATGAATCCATGAATGGAGATGGGAAAAGCAGATGGACAGAACACTACAAAATAATATTAACAAGTACTTCAAAGATAACCATGCAAAATGAAAGTAAAACTTATGGTTTCACTGTAGCTGGTAGAAAAGAAAAAGAAAGGTGAGCAGTGACATGGCAGAAATTTGTGGTAAAAAAATTAAAACTAAATATGGTGAAACAACGGATACTTGTTGTGTGGGAAAATATGAATCGTGTGCCAGAGTATTTGCCAGAAAATGCAAGAGCTTTCCTACATATAGAAAATGTAATGCTTTTGTTAATTTACTCAAGACTGACAAAACTGAAAAACTTTTAGCTTTGTTTGATACAAAATCCTTTTGTGAACCCTGGAATACATAGCAATGGACTCAAACTGAATGTTTAGAATAAAACTGAAAAAAAAATAAAAAAAAGTTTAAATCTGCTGACATTCAACTACAACTTGGACCAATGAATGGGGAACCAAAAACTTACCCCTGGTCTGGCACCCATGCCTCTATTAGACAGAGGCAGCATGTAAATGCTCAAACGCCTTATGCACACACCTGCGTATACATACCCCCTTCAAATAACCCTAGGGTATCAAAACTTGTTAGATTGATTTGGGAAGCATGGCTAAGCTTAAAAAGGCCCCCTGGTGTCATTAGCTTAGTAATCACCTATGAACATGACTGAACAAAATACAAACATTTTTCAATGAAAAAAATGAAAGCGTGTTTATGAAATTAATGCACTGAAATGAGAATATTATGGAACGGGGCATGGGATGTGAATATTCATTTGCATACTAAAGAAGGTAAAATAATTAATTTATCAAGTACTGCTATTAAAGTATGTGGCCAACCCAAAATGTGTGTGTGTATGCATCTCAGGAGAAATCATACTAATGAATGTCCAAAATGTAGAAGTCTTTAATGTGGGGAGTATGGACATGGCAAAAACAATGATAAATTATGTGTAGAAACTGTAGGAGTAATGGGAATTACTGAGAAGATTCAAGACTTGTTGCCTCAGAACTGAAACTCTTTCTGCACGTAATTTTGCTATCATGTTTTCAGTATCTATATCTGTTCCTATAAATACGATACACTGCGATTTTTCATAGTTTATCATGATTCCTAGGTGAGAGCAAAGAGATAAAGTGGCGTCTCTCACCTCTAGTAGTAGGTGCTTGGTGGTAGCAGTTAGAAGACAGTCATCTAGATATGGAAACACCCAGAACCATAGACGTCTCAAGTGAGCCGTCACTACTGCCATACATTTGGTGAACACTCTGGGTGCTGTAGTGAAACCAAAGGGCAGAGCTCTGAACTGGTAATGACTGGCTTCCAGCAGGAAGCACAGGTGACTCCTGGATGGCTTGTCCATTTTTATGCGGTAGTACGCATCCTGGAGGTCTATAGAGCACATCCAATTGTCTTTTCCCAAAAAGGGAAGAATCGATTGCAGTGTCACCATCCGGAGTCTTTTTTACTGATTCATTAAATTTGCTGAGATCCAAAATTGGTCTACAGTCCCTTGTTCTTTTTGGTACTAAAAAGAATCTTGAGTAAGTTCCAGATCCTATTTGGTCTGCGGGGACCTTTTGGATAACTCTTTTGTCTAGCAACTTCTGAATTTCTAAGGTTGCTTTATCCCTTTGACTTGGTGGAATGTCTGGGATTTTGTTTATTTCTGGTACGGGAAGAGAAAAGGGTATACAGTAGCCTCTGGATAGGATTCTTTGTATCCACTTGTCTCTTGTTATTTCCAGCCAAGCTCAAAGATAAGTGTCCCCTGACTGCCTCCAGAGTTGGACAGATGGGCCTCCTTTCAAGAGCGCTGAAAGGCCCTGCCACAAAACAAGTCCCTGTCGCCCTGATTTTGCGGACCCCCTCGGCCATGTGTGCGGCGTTTTCCATTAGTATTTCCCACTCTGCTCCTGACAGAAGAACCACCATGTGTGTCCTGGAAAGCTCTCTGGGATTTCTGGAACCACATCCCCCCCCCCTTCTGGCCTTTAGAATAAGGTCTTGAAGGTACGAAAAAACAGACTCCTGCGGCAGAGTCTTTCCTTCTTGCTCACACCTGGTTAGCGTCTCTCTAAACTTTGGCCTGAACAAGGACAATCTGTCAAAAGGGACCTTAAAAGACAACCTGAAGGGTTCTGCAAAGTTGCATAAACGCTTCCAAGAATGTCTCCATAAGGAAATTCCTGAACCCGAAGACCTACTCGCTCACTCTGCTGCATACGAAATGAGTCTCATGGAGGAGTTAATGACAGAATTTGAGGTGAAGAGCTGGGAGGATACCTTGTCCGAGACTCCCGCAGCTACTGTACCTTGAAGAGCATCTCCTAGCTTCTTTAGGAGATCCCGTTGTAGCCTTGTAAAATGCGTCAAGTAATTTAGCGATCTGAGGGTAAACATCGCTGAAGAGAACATGCACTTCCCATAACTATCTATCATATGAGAGTCTTTATTTGGAGGATGGACAGATGAAGATGTTTCAGAAAGCTCCTTCTTGGTGGCTGCTGCCACCACCATAGCATCTATAGGGACACCTTTAGTTAAAAATTCCTTGTCTGCAGGGGCTGTGATAAATTTATTTGTCCTCCTAGGGTTAGGCTCCACTGCATCTGTAGACTCCTATGCCTTTCGACTAACTAATTCCATGAGCTCGTCGAAAGGTGGAGACTCTCAAGTGGTAGAACGGTGAAACCCAAAGGCCTTCAGGTAAACAGACTCCTCATCAGAAGGTTTGATGGGATTCCAGCTGCCTCTCTGTTTAAGGATTTCTAGGATGTCTGCAAGGGAGACATCCTCAGAGGGCGACCGTGGGGACCCTTCCGACTCATGAAGGTCTGTGTCCGAGGTGATGGACTCCTCTAGGGAGTCCATATGCTTCCTCTTGCAGAGTCACTCCTGAGGTACCTCTTCGGAAGTGTATTCTGGAGAGGTTTCGGAAAAGAGGGGTTCACCTGATGGGGTACCCTGAGGTCCTGGGTCTTCACTGGTCTGTGGATGGTGTGGTGCAGAGACAGATGCCGGCGCTTAAGGGGGAGGAATGACAGATCCTCTGAGTGGAGCTGTCTGGGGAGACAGCACTCTCCTCATCAGCTCAAAAGCCCCCTTCCCTGACCTGACAATCCCTCTGGCTCCAAAGAGCCAGAGGGAATCACTGTTACCCAAGGGGGTGGCTCCGAACCTGATGTAGGAGCCAAGCTCACCCAAGCCGAAGCCCCAAGAGACAAGTTCGGATATGAAAAATGATGGATCCCAGACCCGACCAGAGAGCATCGGCTCCTAGACTCCTGGGTTGGCCCCAAGGATGTCGGAGCAGTGGTTGGTGCCAAAGATACCGGGATGGTTCTCGACACCGATGGTTCCACAACAGTCTGTTCCAAGGTCTCGGGTCGGCTCGGGGAAGGAATTGAAGTCAATGAAGTAGTCTTGTCTGGCTCCGAATCCCTATGGGTTGGAACCAAAAGAAGTTTGGCCAGCGCTTGTCTTCAGAAGCCTACGCACCACCCTATCCACATCATTGTCTGAAAGACTCCTGGCGGACATAGAAAAAAGGGTGGGAGATCTGACTGGCTGTAAAACTGGACTTCTTAGAATAGGACTAACCGGTTCCAATTCTGGAGACTGGTTCTTAATTTCAAATTCCATAGGCACCAATACCTCTGGAGCCAATGGAACAGCCTTTGTCAGTTCCGAATTAGTTAGTGCCCAAGGTATGATTTTGCGCATTTTTTTAGCCAGTTCTAATTTTCCCGAAGAGGGAGAAGATCTTTTAGATTTATCAGATTTTGCTAAAGGGGATTCCTTAGATGCTGACGTGCTCAGTCCTTCTACCAATGCTTCCTGAAAGGGAGACTTCAGCAATCCTCTAACAATCAGCTTGTTCTTACGCTCTAAAAGAACTCTCCTGAAATGAAAGAATGACAAACTGAGCACGATTCCTATAAATGAACCGCTCCCAAACAATAGACACAAATAGTGCAAGTCCGTAATGGACATTTTTTGACTGCACTTGCACTTTTTAAAATCCAAAGGTTTTGATTCCTTGTGCTCTTTTGACATATTACTACGAACTAAACAAGCAACACACACTGAAGAGCAAAACAACTGCTACAATACTACTAGGAAGACTAAATGTCTGAAAAAACAAACTTTTTTTTAAATTTAACAAAAGACTACAAGTATAAGGTTGCCTGCTAACTAAAAATGGGCTGTGACAGCCCTCTAACTTAAACGGGCTGACACCCTTATTAAAGAAAAAAACAAACACTAAGCAAATACATACAGGAAAAAGACTGCCATTTAACTAAAAGGGGCAGAGTTAGCCCTCTAACTTAAACGGGTCTAACAGTTAGCCGGGATAGGGGATAACAAGGACAAATGGAATGACTGGCCAACAACACACAGCAAAAAATGAAATTGTCTAACTGTAACACTTAGAGAAATAACTACTATAAGAACACTAAAAACTATAAAAATAAAAGAAATGTAAGGAATATCAAGAGAAAAGCTGTTCACTTAGCCAGAGCCAAGATGGAAACCTGCAATCTGTTTAGCGGCAGATGAGCTCTGGGGAGTTGCACTACAGCATGATGGGATAGAGATACAGCCAAGAGCCACTGGAAGACCTCGAGCTTTAGTAAACGGCTGAGTCGGAACAGAGGATCGGTTCCAAACCCAACCAGTAAGAAGGAAGTAGAGATAGGACAACATAACATCAGAAGTTAAAACTATTACAAAAGATAACTGCAAAAAAAAAAAAAAAAACATGTAAAAAAATAAGTCATAATCATCAACCCCTTTTTTTCTACTTGGGGTCAGAGTGTTGTCTCACTTGTCACCATCTTTCTCAATTCAATGCTACACTTCTGCTTCTTCGACATTCACACCAGACTGTCACAGACCTTCTCTCACACAATCCACATATTTGCTGGATGTCCTCATTTCCTTTTGCCCTCTTCCTGTATGTCCACAATTTTCTTCACCAGATTGTCTTCTGCGTTTCTGTACATGTGCCCAAACCACAGTAATTTGTTCTCTCAGATTTTTTCTGCAATTGGAGCTACTTTGCCTTCTCCTCTTATGTGTTCATTTCTTCATCTGTCCCACAGTGTGCATCCTAACACCCATCTCAGGCACTTCATTTTAATCACCTCTAGATACCTCAACTGCTCTGCCTTTACTGTCCAGGTTTGTGCATCATACAGTAGCACTGGTCGCACCACTGTTTTGTACACCTTACTTTTCAACTTCTTTGGCATTCTTCTGTCATATACCTGACACTGTACGCCAGTTGGCTGAAGCACCTCCGATTCTAGCTCTGACCTCGACATTTTGACTTCCTTTCTCCTCAACCACCTCTCCCAGACACTTGATGCTGTTAAATTGTTCCACTATCTTCCCTTCTATCTCAGTTCTCTGCCCCTACTTCCTTTGTCCAATAACAGCGAGAAAAATCAACAGCACTTGTTCTGGTAATTGCAATGCTGCATTTGTGATATACCATGCATACTGTAATGGCTGCAGTTGTTTTTACATAGGGAAACTGTAAACAAGTTCAAAATCAGGGTGGCACACCAAATATCTGACATCAGACTGAAGACCTTCAAAAAAAACTATCGAAGCACTGCCATGATTTCCCAGACCACGGAGGTTTCCACTTCCACAACCTGGACAAGCTCACTACGGGTCCACTTTAACAAAACAAAAATGTCACTAAAAAAAAAAAAAAAAAAAATATGAAGTTAAGCTAGCAGATCACACTGGACACCCACCACCATCCTGGACTAAACTCAAGCATTTCCATTAAAATTGTACTTGCACTCCGGAAACTAAACCATACATCATACAGCTAAAACACCTGTACTGTTTAACCCAGGATTTGGACAAACTGTTAACTGTAATATATGCCGTAAAAATGAAAATCAAAAAATTAGAGTTGTAAACACTGCAGCTACCTTGGTATGGTTTATACAGTGAGCTAGTAACATGGCAAACAAGCCACTCTGTTTATGTATATATGGATTATATATTACTTTTTTTATCATTTCAAGATGGGTACAAATCTACACAGCAACTCTCATGAGTCTGAAAATGTTTTTCTTTTTTTCTTCAGGTGTGCACAGACTTAAACAGCAACATTAATTTATTTGAAAATGTTTTCCACTACTCATTTTGGACTTGGACTTGCGGGGGGGGGGGGCACACATTAGCTTTCCAGTTTGAAGGACAGCCCACATTCATACTGACTACATCAGCCTCTTAAATCATCAAATCCCGCCATGGATCCCCTGGCACCACCCTTTATCTCAGGAGATCGTCTAACTGCCCTAACACCTGATCTGTCCCAGTTTCAAGCCCTTTATCTAGCCAGGCACAGTGCTATCTAGCCCTATTTTGCACTGATTTCACCACCTAGAACCTGAAGACAGGAAGAATCTGAACAGAAAAGCCCTCACTAACTGTTAGACTCAGGAAGAAACAATAGTGAAGACTGCATACTGGAACACCACCGCATCTCATGCTGAGACCAGGAACCTTCTTCCTCTCACTGCATCTACCTCACAGCAACCAGGTATAGGCACTCTAGCCACTTGGCCTGGCTTTAACAACATTTCTGTAATATGCAGTACAATGAAAATTGCTATCCCAGGGCACTACTCCACACTGTTGCATTCTTTACACCACAGACACAGTCTGCCTATGTTCAAAGCAGATCTGACATTCTTATTTTTATTCGTTTTTTTTAATATTCTGCGGTTCACTACTTGGGTTTTTATTCCATGAGCAAAGAAAACCTATACAAAAGGTTCTGAGGTCTCAAATGATACTTGTTTTTCCCCTCCTACTTGTGCACATCCATAAGCTGTGAAAAAATGAGCAATGTGACTTGTTTCCATAGTAAGCTATTTCTATGCATGCAAGTGAATATCTCCCCTGCATATAAAAGTTTACCTTCATCAGGAAGAAGAATGGGGACTGGTCACAATCCTGTACATGCGCCTATTACAAGCAGGCACTGTATAAACATTTTTTGCTGTATAAAAGAAGACTAGCCTTTCATTACGTATTTCAGGAGTATGAGCCCCGTAAAACTGGACACATCATCTCATATTACATGTGATACAAGCATCAATAAGGACAATTCAGACTGAAAAAAGGCCTGTAATAAAGTTTTCATAATTGGTTCCAAGGAATACGAGCCTCATAAAAGGCAGACACAGCCTCTTCATGTAACATGCGTTACAAAACAAGTCGATAATGTCTGGCGAGATCCTTGTGAAAGTCTGCATTTTCAAATGATCAAAGTACAAAACACTCTATTAGATGGCCCCGATGTAGCTCAGGCGAAAGTATTTTCTTATACTTCTACAGCTGTACCTCACTGTGTGTTGTCATGTTTTACTTGTTAAAAATAAAAAATATTTAGCTAAGAAGAGGTTCCACAGGCTGCTCTCCTCCCCTGGACCCCTCCCAACAATGTAACTGCTTTTAAATAACGGACCTATTGAATGTAATGCATTAGAGCAAGAACACTTGTCCATCTACCTACTTAATGGAATAAAACTATTTGAAACTTCAACAAGGTGTCTTTATTCCGCCCACAGGAAAAGCATCAGAGAGAGACAGAGAGAGAGAGACAGTCTCTCATAGATCTGCTAGCTAAAGTGATTTTATCTGGAATAATCATCAGCTTCTTCTGATTTCCCTCCATTTGCTGCTATTACCACAGTCTCAGTTTCATCCCATGTGCCTTCTGTTTTGTCCTCCATTCCCCTAACCTTTGCTAAAGTTCTTGCTTTTGTCCCACCATTATTTTTGACTTTGTCCAGATTTTGTTTGCTAAAAATTTGAGAGGTAAGCTTGAGGAAGTGTAAATTAAATAAGTAAAGATAGAGAAAAAAGTTCTATGTTAAATAAATAAAATATTTAATACAGGAAAAATAGCAGTACTACTGGATTTGTTTGAGTAAGAGGGTGAAAAAAGATGAAAATAGGATAGAATGCATAAGGGTAAATGATGGGGAAAGACCTACATAACTTAAAGGGGGTTATTAAGGCTGTAGATGATTATATTTCTGAAATGTTTAAGAATTTACACAAAGGAAATTTGCAATGTTAAAAGACTAGACAAGGAAATAATGAAAATGCTGGAAAAATGGTAAGAAGGAATTTAATGATGTATTAAAATACATAAAAATGGGTTCACATAGACTGGATGGACTGAGGTAAGAATTTTCAAGTAAAATAGATGATGAGAAAGAAAGACAGTAATTAAGATAATGATACTTGGTCTGGAGAATGGAAACAATAAAAAATTAATTAGCAATGGGATTAAATTTTTTAAAAGAAAAGGTAAAAATGATATAAAAAAATTGGAGGAGATTTTTAACATTTAATTCAGATTATAAATTTATGACTTTTCAGAAACGTTTCGAAGGAATGTTACCAAAATTGTACTTGAATGTATGGAATGCAAGGGAAAGTCCTACAGACTTGCTAGGTATAGTAAACAAAAAATTGAAGAAGTCAAATGTGGGGGAAATCATACCAAATTGGCAAGTTGTGAAGTAGAAAAACCTTATGATTGTGTAAAGCATGGAACTATGTATGATACCTGAAAAAGTATGTCTTTAATAATACTGAAAACTAAAGAGAGAGAGAGTAAACAGAAGGGTCAGTATTATTTAGGAATGTGATTGAAATTCCAATATATATAGCATATGAAGATTTGATAATGATAGCTAGTGAAAAAGGGTGGATTAAACAAGCTATTGTGGAAAGAAAAATTTGGGCAGATAGTTGGACTAAAAATAAAGTAAGAGGAAAGGTTTTGACGAAAGTGAAGATTGCGAAATTTAAACTATTGGGTATAAAATTTGATAGACAAAATATTGTAATGGAACAATGGAAGGAACTTCAAGATGATGTTGGGAAGTATAGTACTCATATGGAAAACTTTGAATTATCCTATTAAAAGTATGGATACTTAGGAAATTTGGTTTTGTTTCCTATGCAGTTACAAACAGAATTGTTTAAGACTTTTTTTTTGTTACCTGTTTTGGGATCGAGGTTAAATCCTGTCAAAAGAGGTACAGTTTACTGCAACAAACAAAAGGAATGTTAAGGAATAAAATACTCCTGTTGTTTTATACCCTCATTATATTTAATTGGGTAATGAAAAGACTCACTGATTTTTGTTTTTTCCAGGAAATATCATTAAATCCAGGTTTTTGACATCCTGAAAATTGAAAAAAAATGTCACTCTCACAGAAATTGGCAATGTAGTCCAAAGAACCAATCCAGCAGAAAATGTATTTTTGCTCATATTTATTACTGACAATATTTTCAGCTTGCATTATTGAATGTTCTGTGCCTAGATTCTGTTAGGAATGAACGGATAGATTGCTTTGACAAAATGATGGGGTGAGGGGTTGAAAGATATGGGAAACTCAGAAAAATAAAAATATAAGTGATGATGAAAAAGGATATTATGAGATGACAAAAAGCTTGAAATTAGTTTGGAATAAAACTAAAAGAAAGGGATATGAATGGTATGAGGGCATCATAGAAAACTATGTAAAAATCTGGAACAATAAAGCAGATGGAATAAATAAAGCTATTAAGGACATGCAATAAAGACTTAAAAATTAATTAGAAATCAAAGATTTTTATGGAGACTTCTGCTACAGAATCTGCCAGCAGAAGTGGCAATGAAATATAAACAGATGAATAACAGGAAATACCAAATTGTTAAGGCAGAAGAGACAATGAAGCACTTTTTTATGCAACGTGTAACATTTGGAAATTGTATGAAAGGGTGCTTGTTTGAGAATTTTTTAAAGATTAGTATGAATATGATTGCCCATGGAATATAGGATATTAAAAAGGAGAATACTGATGCTGTAGATAAAAATATTGGTAAGTGCAGCATGGATAGTATTTATTTATTTGTTTGCATCTGTTTACCAGAAAAGTCCAAATGGGCCTTTACAGGTCTCTTTTCAGCAGAGGCCTGGAGAGAAAAGCTCCGCAGTTAACAAATCTTACAAGATGGCATACAATACAATGCAATACAATACAGGGTAAAACAGAAAAATGTTAACTATCACGTATAAGATGCAAAAAAGTTAGTATATAAAGAAAGAAAAAATGGACCTCAGGTTATTGGCTAGGCTTAAAATGGCCCTTCAGGGCAGGTTAGCTTGGCATTCACCTAAGAATCTATGAAATATGAGATGTCAAGAATTGTTTTATACAGTAGACTCCGTCTTATCCGGTCTCACTGGGACCGGACCTTAGGCTGGATAAACAAATGGCTGGTTAATCAGAAAAAAGCAAACAGAATAATATTTGCAGGTTATAAGTCAGCAAAAATAACATGATTTGTGTTGGTCTGCATTTTTCTAATGAATATGAAGTCTAAAACTCAACTGTCTGTCATTATTTAGCTCTCAGTTGGATGAACAAAATGCTGCTGACAGTATATGTGTGTAACTTCAGTGGTTGTTGAGATATGGTAAGTTGCTTACAAAATATTACGAACTTAATAGTTACAGTGCTTACTATGATTTATAGATTCATACAAAGCTAATGACCACCAGGGTCTTTACAAACCTAGCTGTGCAGCCCAGTTCTGTCCCAGAGTTCCGTGGATGCCTATAACGTGAGGTATGCTAGTAAGGAGGAAGTCAAGGGTTGTGTGTGGGGTGATATTTTAGTTGTTCATTAATTTACTTACTGTTGACCACTGTTGTGTTGTGTGGGGTGATATGTTAGTTGTTCATTAATTTACTTACTGTTGACCACTGTCCATCAGAAATATGGGGGCCAGGCCAAGGGTGAATTTGCAATTTCCCATCAAATGATCAAGGTTTCTTTTTAAAAGGGTTAGGGATGAACTCTGCTTCACATAGATGGGGGGGGGGGGGGGGCTTGTTCCATAGTACAGAGATCCTTTGAGATGCATAATTGGTCCCTCCAGTAGGTTCTATTTATGTTGCAGACAAAAATTCAGGTCATTGGATCAGTGTTTCTGGCACTGTCTTGTAGATGTGCAAGAGATCCATCAGAGCAGGTTCAGAGGACACCGAACATGCTAGGAATAGACTGCCTCTCAGTGACTTGTAGGAGACAAGAGTACAGAGATAGGACTTTAAGGTAATCTGTGTAGGAGAGAGTATTCATACCCTGGATTCTCCTTGCGAGGAACCTTTGAGGGTATTCCAACTGTTGCAAGTGCCTGGCTAGGTACATGCCAAAGGGGGCATTGTACTCAATAATGGGTCTGATAAGGGCTGCATAGAGTGGTACCATTACTTCCTTGGACTCAGACGCCATACCCTTGCTTATGAGATGGGTGACAGAATGATTTTCTTACTGTCTTCGTTATATGTTGGTCGAACCTCAAATTACTGTCTGTGTGTGTTCCTAGATGCCTAAATATAGGGTCAACTCTTAGAGGTGTTTTATCGAAGTAATTAGCATGTGTGCAGGATTTCTCAAAGGGCACTATAATGCATTTCTTTGCATGCAGTGTTAATTCATGGCTATCTCACCTGTCATTTGTTTGTGTTAGCCCCTCTTATAGCATGTCAGTGCCATGGGGGGAATCTATGACAGCACCCAATTTACAGTAATCGGTGAACTTGGTGAGACAGAGGCCTTTGATATTAGCCTTGATTTCCAAGAAGTTGATGCCAAACAGGAGAGAGCACAACACAGAGTCCTGGGGTACTCCACTGGTGACTAGTCTCTTGGTGGAGGTGGTCTCACCAATCGTGACATTTTGGGATCCTGTGAGCCAGCTGGCAATCCAGTGAGTTATATAGGGATTTATACTTGGTTCTGACAGTTTTGTCAACGATACACAAGTGAAGTTATTGCATCGAACACCTCAGCCAGTTCAAGGTAGGTGGCATGCACCGTTTTCCCCTCATCCATAGCCATGGTGGTTCTCTTAAAGATGTCTACCAGGTTAAGCAAGCAAAACCTTCCCATAAAGCCAAACTGGAATGGGTCCACTGTCTATAGGTTGCCAGTGTCTTTGTCGATCCTTTCCATGACAATTCATTCCATGGCTTTGCATATTAGACTTCTCAGAGTGATGGGCCTGTAGCTCCCAGGTCAGTTAATGGTCCACCCTGGTGAAGAAGGAAGATTGTTGTGACCTTCCATTCACCTGGTACACAACCTGATTTTTGAGGCTGTAGTTGAATAGTGTCTCTAATGGTCTTGCTAGATCATGTTTAGACTATTTAGGAAGCAACTGGGGATATTGTCACTATATATTAGTCTGGATTTATAAAACCCAGTTTAAAACTTAGAATATAAAGAAACTACCACTATAAAAAAGTTTATGCTGAAGAGTTTGCTATTTACAATACTTCAGTAACCCTTATGGTTCCAGAGATATGAACATTTGTTTGAAATGTGAGGATAATTTGATTTCATCAAAAAAGCTGAGGCCCCACCCACTGGAAGTTATAGTACAAACTTCCAGAGCTCCACTGAAGGGAAGGAGTTATTAGTGCAAACTTCCAGAGCTCCACTGAAGGGAAGGAGTTAAGGAAGGAAGAGATGAGATAATAACGGTGACATAAATCAATTGCAGGAAAGTCTCCAGGGTAGATAGTATTTCTGCAAAAGTGTGGAAGCTAGGAGGGAAGTGAAAGTGAAAGATCTGAAGGTTTTGTAAAAGGAGGGGGAAGCACCAACATCCCACAAGAAAGCCATGATGGCTGTATTACCTAAAGACAGTAAAAAACCATCAGACCCAGTTTCATAGATGCCCATTTCAATTTTAAACCATGATTAAAAAGTGTTTATGTCTTTTAACAGTTAAAAGAATGGCAAAAGGTGTTGCCAAAATTGACAGATATGGATCAATGTGGTTTTGTGGAAGGGAGGAAAATACTAGACAAATTAATAGAACAATGATGATCCCTGGGGAAGAGAATGTAAGAAAATACCACTGTACTTGGTGTGCCTTGATAAAGGTAATGCATTTGAAAGAAAGGGCTAGGATTTTCTAAGTTAGGCAATGGAAGCATTTGCATTTTGTGATAAAATACTGTTACTTAGGTGGACATATGAGGGATCAGAGTCAAAAATTAAAATGGAAGTGTTTCCCTCTGATAAGTTGTGTCTGAAAGTACAGTTGTGTATTTACCATGAATGTAGATGTTCGAGTGTGTTCACTGTTGCAGTCATTACATTTGGGTAATCCTGCTGGCAGGTTGCCCTCAGTCAGCCTGAATTCAAAAGTCTTGGGTCCTGCGTCGGCTGTCGTCACCCCTTCCCTGACATCAGGCCATCAGGGGTATAAAAGTAGCAGCCGACACCATTTTCTTTAGTTTTTCTTGCCCCAGATGTCAGGTGCCCCCAAAAAAGGGTAGTCAAAATTTATATCTATATATAAAATAACATGCAGCAATATAAACTTTGCCTTCATCCATCAGCAAATACACCACATAGGTTGTATAAATCAGAGAAGGAAAGATAGGTTCCATCAGAAGAAAAAGGGGGAATGGCGGGTGGGCAACCTGGACTGCAACAGTGAATACACTTGAACATCTACATTTATGGTAAGTGTACACAACTGTACTATGTTCTTCGTGTTTCACTGTTGCAGTCATTACATTTGGGTAGATTCCCAAAGCTATGGTTGGGAGGCTGAAGCTAAACAGCATTAGGAGTAGCTATGAGATCCTGCAGAACTGCAGTGGCAAAGCCTGCCCTGGATTTAGAGTAGTTTGGCAGATGATAGTGCTTTGTAAAGGTGTGCACTGAACTTCAAGTAGCTGCCTCTAAAATGTCCTTGGTTGGTACTCCTCTGAGAAAGGCTGCTGAAGTGGCTGCAGCTCTGGTGGAATGCGGCCTAATGCCCTTAGGCACTGGCTTGCCATGGTATAAGTAGCAGAAATTAATGCAGTGGCCTATCCATTTTGAAATAGTCTGCTTTGGGATAGCCTTTCCTTGTGATCCTGCAGCATATGCCACTCGTAATTGCTCTGTTTTTCTGAAAACTTTGGTTCTGTCCAAGTAGAATCTAAGCCGTCTGTGTACGTCCAAAGAATGCAGAACTCTTTCCCCCTTGTTCTGTGGATTTGGATAAAAAGTTGGCAGATGAATGGTTTGGTTAAGAGCTACACTGGACACCACTTTAGGCATAAATGTTGGGTTTGTCCTCAGGGAGACCCTGTCCGGATAAAAAATGATAAAAGGTTCCACAGCCATGAGTGCCTGTAGCTCTGAAACTCGTCTTGCAGAAGTTATTGCTAGGAGCAGAGCTGTTTTCCAAGATAAAAACTTTAAATCAGCAGCAGCAGCTGGTTCAAAAGGAAGCGGGGTAAGTTTTTCCAAGACATAGTTGAGGTCCCATGCAGGCATTGGTGATCTCCTTGGAGGCCTTAAATGTTTGGTTCCTCTGAGGTACTGTTTTAATAAGGGATGAGAAAAGATTGGTGGCTCTGCATTGTAAAGAGCCGAAATGGCAGAGGCATGAATTTTAATAGATGAGAAAGATAGGCCTTTGTCCAGCATCTCAGCTAAGTATTGTAAAATCTGAGGAATATTTGGCACAGCTGTATCTGTTCATTGTGCCTGGTTCCAAGCACAGAATCTCTTCCATTTTCCAGCATAAGATTTTCTAGTACTAGGCCCTCTGGCTTCCAAAATGACATCCATCACAGCTTTGCTGAGAGGTGTGCTTTGTATGACTATATTATCCGCCATGCTGCCAGGTTTAAAGTCCTGAGCTGGCTGTGCAGGATCTGATTGTTTTGCTGGGACAGCAGATGCGGTACTTGAGGTAGGGTCCAAGCTGGGCATTGAGACAAGCTCCTTAATATTGGGTACCAGTGCTGGCGGGGCCAGTCTGGTGCAATCAGTATCATCTTTGGCTTCTCCTGTCTGACCTTTAGGAGTACCTTGGGGAGGAGAGGCAGAGGGGGAAAGGCATACACTGACAGGTTTTTCCAGCTGAAGGATAGGACGTCTACTTATCCATGCTTGTCTGTGATAAATCCTTGTGTAGAATGTCTGTAGTTGGTAGTTGTGAGGGGAGGCAAATAGATCTATGTCCGGGCATCCCCATTTCCTTGTTATCATGCTGAAGACTTGTGGATCCAGCTGCCATGCGTGGAGATCCATGAGGTTTCTGCTTAGTTCGTCTGCCAGAGTATTTTTCCTTCCTGGCAGGAATTGTGCCTGCAGATGTAATTGGTAAGTCAGTGCTGTGTCCCACAAAGTCATGGCTAGTCTGCAAAGGGGGTAAGAATGTGTGCCCCCTGCTTGTTTATATACCACATGACCGTGGTGTTGTCTGTCTTTATCAGTAGTTGTCCTGGTTGAAGTAGGTCCTTGAAGGCTGTCAGGGCATTTTGAACAGCTAGCATCTCTGTCTGATTGATATGTAGATGTATTTGGTTTGAGGTCCATGTTCCCTGAATGCATCTTCCTGCCATGTGGGCCCCCCAGGCATAATCTGACGCATCCGTTGTTGGTGTCTGCCTGGCTGGGGGCAATGTGAATGGCTGTCCCTTGTTCTGGTGAAAAGCCTTTGCCCACCATCGAAACTCCTGTTGCAGGCAGGGAATGAGAGTAATTATAGTTTCCAGGCTGTAGCAATGTTGAGTCCAAACACTTTTTAGGTACCATTGAAGTTTCCTCATATGCAATCTTGCATATGGAATTAGTAGGATGCAAGATGCCATGAAACCCAAAGCCTGCAGAATTTTTCTTGCAGATAACTGAGCCTTTGTTGCTAACATTTCGAAATTGGTAGACAGTTGTCTTTGTTTGTCTGGCGTGAGATAAGCCATCTGGGCAGTTGTATTTAAGCTTGCACGCAGGAATATTATCTCTTGAGAGGGTACTAGTTTTTGATTTATTTTCGTTGACTGTGTACCCTAGGCATGTTAGAAGTTTTTTCACAAATGCCAGATGCTGTAGAAGAATGTCCTTGTTCTCTGCTTGAATTAGACAATCGTCCAAGTAAAGATATATTTGTATTCCTCTTAGTCTGCAGAATGCAATTACTGGTGCCAGGCATTTTGTAAAGACCCTGGGCGCAGTAGATAAACCATAAGCCAAAGGACAGTGCAGAGAATCGGTAATGCATTGAGCCAGCCTTGAATCTGAGGTATCTTCTGCATATTTGTCTGATTGGGACATGCAGGTATGCCTCTTTTAGGTCTAAAGTTACAAGCCAAGCGTTCTTGCCCAGCATGGGCAGTAGCTGCTGCAAAGTCAACATTTTGAATTTTGGTATATCCAGGAATGTATTCAGAATAGATAGGTCCACTATTGGCCTCCAGGCCTTGTCCTTTCTGAGTACCAAGAACAGTCTTGAGTAAAATCCGTGTCCCCGCTCTTGCTCTGGCACTAGTTGAATAGCCCTCATGTCCATGAGGGATGAGACTTGTTTTTGTGCCTCTGCCCACTGATTTTTTGGCAGATCTGGCCAGCCGTTTGTCTTTGACAGGGTATGGAAATGGAACTTGTAGCCTTGTGACACGATATTTAGAACCCACTTGTCCTGGGTTATAATGTGCCAATTTTGAGAAAAAAGTGCTAATTTTCCCCCTAAGGGTGCTGCCAGGAAATAAGTGCTTGGTGCAGGCAGGGGGAAGTCATTGGGACAGTTTCCTGTAAGGTTGTGATTTGTCTTCTCCACTTTTGGAGGTAGAAGCACCCCATTGCCTTGACCTGTATGAACCTTGAGCCTGGCATCTGCCTCTAGGGTGTCTGGGTCTACCCCTTTGAGGTCTGTCTGACACTGGAAAGGACCAATTCTTTGTTGGCCAGTGTCGACTAAACCTAGGTGGCTGTACTTGTAAGAAATCTTTGACCTTTTGCATAGATTTAGCCTTGTCCTCCATTTTCTTTAACACCTCTTCTGCCTTAACACCAAACAAAGAATCATGCTGTAAAGGTGCATCTAATAATTTAACTTTAACATGATCAGGCAGATTTTGTTCCTTTAACCAAGCTTGTCTTCCAATTACAGAACCAGTAACTGCGGCCCTGCAAGAGGCCTCTAAAGAATCAAAACCACATTGCAAAGTATGCTTTCCAACTTGTTCAGCTGCATGCAATATATCCTGCATTTCCTTGTTTTCTGCACATTCAGAATTTAACAACATTTTTTGTTTAAGCAATGCCATGACATGTTGCTGATATTTGAGCATATGAAATTACAGTTTAAGGCCCTTATAGCCAAGACAGCAGATGTGTAAACCTTCTTTCCCCATCTATCCAGTGTCCTAGAATCCCTATCAGAAGGGGTAGGGCTTTTTGCAGCAGAAGCCTCAACACCCTTGGGACCCTGTGAAATAGTTTCTGGGTCTGCAGCATGGTTTTTAAAAAGGAATTTATGTGAGTCAGGAACCCTGTAATATCTGTCAGGCTTAATAGGAGCTGGAGGCAAGGAGTCAGGGGTAAGGCTTGACCCCGAAAACACATCATCTACAATGTCTAACACAGGGGGGATGGCTAGTGGCTTGTGCTGAGGTAGTAACAGGAAATCCCTGAGCCTCTTTTTAGACTATGAAAAATCCTGGCTCTCCCAGTAGAAATGCTCCCTCATGGTATGCAAGGTTTCCCCAAAAGAATAATCCTCAGGAGGAGAAGCTGAAGGTATGGATTCTTCAGCATCAGAGTCCTCATATGGGGGAAAAGAATATTCCTGATCAGAAGAGGAATCTGAAGAAATGGAAACCTGATCTGAAGATTCATAGTCAGTCTCTTGCCTAGGCCTCTTATTAGGAGGGGGATGGGAACTCCTGATCAAGGTAATCAAGTCTTCGGCCATTTTGAGCATCTGTTTTTTGGGCATGGAGGCCTGGTCCACGTGGCTCTTGATGTTGCTTCTTTGCCTTTGAAGGTGCTTTAGTCTTTGCCTTTGAAGTCTGTTTAATGTATAGATGTTTGGGTCTGAATACACCCTCAGAAGCCAGTGTCTGCTCAGCGGCTCTGGACCCATCTGAAGGATTATCGTCCGAGGCTTCAATACTTTGAGTTTCCAGCGGCATGGCCGACTCCACGTGGGAGTTGGTGGTGGTCTGCAACTCTAAAGTAGTGGTAGTCAGGGGCTGCAAAAGAGCCTCACTGAGAACCAGCGAACCGGCGACTGGCTTAGGAGAAGCTTCATCGTTGGTTTTGGGCCTCGGCTGTTTTTCTTTTTCTTTGCGTTTTTTTTGTGAACTCCAGTAGTCGGATGGCTTTCCGATGACATTTCTGGATAACTAAATCTGCGTCCAAAGTAGTTTAAAACAAAATCATACAGACGCTTAATAGTGCGTTGGTTAAATCTAGCACAAAACCGACAACCCAGAAAATTATGATCAGGGCCCTAGGCAAGGAATACAGTAAGAATGAAAGTCCTTATGAGGTATTTGCTTCCTACAAGAAATACAATTATTAACTTTTTCTGACATCGGTTCTGGAGCAAGAAAAAAGTTTCCCCAACAGGGTACTTCGCTTTATAGAAGACTTCGGATCTGAAATTCGAACTCGAAAATCTCAGGAGTCGGCCGACCGGCACTTGCAAACTGCTTCTGCTTTGGGCACCACACAGCAAGAAAGACTAAAGAAAATGGCGTCGGCTGCTACTTTTATACCCCTGACGGCCTGACGTCAGGGAAGGGGCGATGACAGCCGACGCAGGACCCAAGACTTTGGAATTCAGGCCGACTGAGGGCAACCTGCCAGCAGCATTACTCACATGTAATGACTGCAACAGTGAAACACGAAGAACATCAGGGGAACCAGGCAGGGATGTCCTCCTTCCCCTTTAATTACATTATATTTAGAACCATTGGCAAAAAAAATAAATAAATAAGGGACTTGGAAATTCAAGGATACAAGTAGTAAAATGTTTTTAGTCCCTTTAGTTTTATACAGAGGTCAGGCATATTTTCATCAACCAGATGAGAAGTTGTGGATAGTAATTAATAAAGAGTTGAAGGATTTTATCTGGGAGGGGAAGGTGGCAAGAGTCAAGTGGGATAACTACCTGTCCAAAAGAACAAAGTGGTATCATTACTTGATTTGAAGGGATATTTTAGAGATACACAGTTAAGGCTCTTACACATTAATACAAGCAGAAAGCCGCATTTCAAAGTAGAAAGGGATGATGATAAAGCAGGATGAAAATTCAAGAAATAAGGAGTGGGATTTTGGATGCAGATCCTTAAGGAGAACAACAGTCATACAGAATATTATACTCGTAAAGCAGCAGAAAGTATTCTAAGAAATAAGCCAACATGGGAATGGAGAAAGGAGATTATGCTGAGAGGGATGAGTGCAAGCAGGGGTATAGAGAAAAGGCAAGAGGGGGGCTGAAATTTACTGGAGGAGACTGGTAAATGAATCAAGCTATTGGGAACAAATAATAAGTCAGGGAAAGGTAACAGAATGGGAAAAGGCCAAGGAGACCTTGGGACTGCAGTCCAGAGACTGCTTTCTCTATCAAGGCTTGATTAGGATTGAGAATAGGCAAAGAAAAAGGGTTGGGGGATCCTAAGTGAAAGACCAGCACAGGTAGAGTTTTTAGCTGAATCTAGAACAGATGCTGCTGATAAAAAAAATGGATAATTAGTAAGACATATAAAATATTGCACAACAACTTAATGAATCAATTAGAGGAAATAAGAAAAGACTGAATTGCTTATCCGGTATCGCGTCCCAAAAAAAAACGATGGGAGGATATATGGTATGGCTCCCAAACCAAGCTGAAACTTAATGTGGAGGGTGTGAAATTCACTCCTTGAAGCATATTATGCACCTAGTTCATTAATAAAATTCAAACTTTACTACAAAAAAATAAAATATGTAGTCCACAGCTGAGTTAAAAATGGAATATCCTTTATTGAAATACGCAAACAATAAAGGATAAGTTTCAATAAAGGATATTCCATTTTTTAACTCAACTGTGGACTACCAACTATTTTATTATTCTGCAGCACGTATTTTAAAACTTGAATTTTATTAGTGAACTAGGTGCACAACATATTTCAAGGAGTGAGCTTCACACTCTCCGCACTGCAAAGTTTCTGCTTGGTTTGTTTTTGACCCAGTATAGGTTGTACACTGGGTTTTCTGAGACTTCAAGGGATACCATAGATTTTTCTTTCTGCGGTACATACGTCTCCCAAATACGTAAAGTCTACAACACTTGGGATTTTTGTTTGAAGAATTTGCATACGTTTTTCTATACCTCAAGCAGACACCAAAAGAATTTTCCTAAGATAGTTGGCAAATGTTAAGAAATAAGGGGATCCTAAATGAAAAAAACAGCACTGGTAGAGTTTTTAGTAGAATCAAGAACAGAAGTTGCCATTAAAAAAGGAATAATTAGTACAGCATATAAAATATTACATGACAACTATAAGAATCAGAGGAGGTTAGATAAGCAATTCACAAAGAAACAATGGGAGGATATCTTTATCTCCCAAATATGCAACAAAATCTAGAAGATTTAGGATTTCAGCTTGGAAATGTTTACATAGATATGTTTATACCCCAAGTAAACTCCAGAGAATTTTCCCTCAGGTATACAGCAAATGTTGAAGGTGTGACAGGGAAGAAAGAGGTACTTGGGGACATATTTTCTGGGAGTACGGTGGGTTGGTGGACTGTAAGGATTCCCTGTGGGTTGCACTGTTGGAGATGCTGGGTACGCGGATTGGTGTGAAGAGGCAAATGATTTTTCTGAGTTACGATACAGAATTGGAATTGCCTAGACATGGTAAGGCCTTACTATGTGTAATTATGGTGGCTGCCAAAAAAGCAATTACTAGAAAATGGAAATCAAAATCTAAACCAACTATATTAGAAGTAGTGAATATAGTAACAGAGACAAAAATAGAAGTTATGTTCTTACCATAACGTTCCATGTTAGTTGTCTTCTTCTCGCCTTCTTCTTGCTGGATGGGTTCGGAGCCGACCTCGGCTCCGACTCGGCCACTCTAAAGCTCGAGAGTTGGTTCCACCGGCTCGAGGCTCCCCTTATATCCCACAATGCTAGGCGATAGTTACCTCAGATCTCGTTTGTAAGCTAACCCCAGCTTATAACAGAAACAGTATAACTGTAAAAAACAGAATCCACCTCAAACAACAGGAAGAAGAAGGGTGACCTACATCCTGAAACAAGAAATATGCATAATAGCATATAGCTAAGAAAGAGGTGGTAGAAAGAGAGGTCACGATCACAACTCCTCTAGGTCTGTCCAGGCCAGGGGAAGGAGGTGGGGCCTTAAGAAGAAGGCGAAGAAGACAACTAACATGGAACGTTATGGTAAGAACATAACTTCTATATGTTAAGTTGTCTATCTCCTTCATTCTTGCTGGATGGGACAGCGTCCCTAGCACCTTGTCCTGGGTGGCCTAACGGAACAGACTCCTGAGAACAGTGGAACCAAAATTAGCTCTATGCCTAGAAGCTAAATCCAACTTATAATGGGAAACAAAAGTGTGAGGAGTAGCCCAAGTAGCCGCTGCACAAATGGTGTCAATAGGCAGTCTGTCTTGGAAGGCTAGAGAAGTAGCCAAAGCTCTGGTGGAATGGGCTTTAGGCTTATTAGGCAGTTTTGGTGTCTAATCTCATAAACAAGGGTAATCAGAGATGTTAGCCATCTGGATAAAGATACCTTTGAAACTGGAAGTCCCTTTCTGCTTTCCATAGGAGACAAACAGCTGATCAGATTTTCTGAATTGTTTCGTCCTGTCCAAGTAGTACCTTAATTGACGACGAACATCCAGACAGTGTAATTTTTGTTCAGACCTATTTGAATACTCCGGGAAAAAGACAGGGAGGTCAATGCATTGGTTTAGATTTGATGTTGAAACCACCTTAGGCAAAAAGGACGGGTTAGTTTGTAAGGAAACTCTGTCCTTATGGAACACAAGGTAAGGAGAACGACAACTGAGTGCTTGAAGTTCTGAAATTCTTCTAGCTGATGTGATAGCCACCAGAAAGAGAGTTTTCCATGATAATAACTTTAAGGAACATGAAGCTGCAGGTTCGAAGGGAAAGAATCAAAGAAGCAAGAACTAAATTTAGGTCCCAAGGAGAAGGAGGATTTCTTACAGGAGGTCTGAGAAGAAAAACTCCTTTCAAAAAGGCTTTGCAGAGTTTGTGGGACATTAGAGCAGATTCAGAAATACCCACATGGAAATTAGAAATAGCTGCCAATTGAACCTTAAGAGTAGATGGAGATGAACCTGCATGGAAGAGTTCGGCAAGAAAATCAAGGACTAGTTGGATGGAAGCGGTGAAAGGATCTATGTCCTTCCCTTGTGCCCAATATGAAAAGCGTTTCCACTTACTCAAATAAATCTTTCGAGTGGAAGATTTATGGGAAGCTATCAAAATATCTCTAACAGAGTGAGATAATTGAGGAAGCCTGGCTACGGTTGGAAGTGGAGGAACCAAGCAGTGAGGTTCAGAGAGGGAGGGCGATGAAACTGACCCGACTGATGGGTCAAAAGATCTGGAACTAGGTCCAGACTCCACGGTCGCTCAAGAGAAATCGATGCAGAAAGGGGAACCACACTTGCCGAGGCCAGTAAGGAGCAATGAGGATCAATGAGGCCTTCTGAGCGATAGCTTTCTGTATTACTTGAGAGATCAGTGGGAAAGGAGGAAATGCATACAGAAGTCCCGGGCCAAACTTGGACTAAGCAGCGTCCCTGCTGGGTTGGCCTGGTAAAGGGAATAGAGTGAAGTATTCTCTGCACTTGCTGTTTTGGGGAGTAGCAAAAAGATCGCAGCAAGGCTGACCCCACTTGAGAAATATCTCTCTCACTACAGAGTCTTTCAGAGACCACTCGTGAGGCATGAGAATAGCTCTGCTCAACTTGTCCGCAATGTCATTGGACTTCCGGGATGTGCGTTGCTATCAGAAAACGCTGAGAAGAAATCGCCCATTGCCACAGTCTGAGTGCTTCTCGACACAGGGGTATGATCTGGTTCCGCCTTGTTTGTTGATGTACCACACTACAGACATATTGTCTGTCTGGATTGCAATCGTTCCCAAGGGAAGAGAGTCTTGAAGGGCTTACAACGCTAAAAGCACTGCTCTCATCTCCAGAACATTTATGTGCAAGTGGCATTCGTTTGGTTGCCATGTGCCCTGGACTGTCCTGCCCTGATAATGCCCCCACCCGATCAGGAGGCATCCGTTGTCAGAGTAGCAACCGGAGGAGGTGGAACAAATGGTCTCCCCAACAGGAGCTGGGGGGAAGACATCCACCACATGAGATGCTTTTTGCATGTTTGCGTGATCATAATGGTGTGAGACATTGGAAGTTCCTGGTATGACCATTGAGAAAAAAGCATCCACTGAAGGATCCGCATGTGGTATCTGGCCAATGGAAGGAGAGGTATGGCGCTGCCATGATTCCCAACACCTTTAGAACTAACCTGGCTTTGGCTCTGTTGTTGTTGAGAAGTAGTGATACCAATTTTGAATGTCTGATATCCTTTGGTTCGTTAGTGTTGCAGACATGTTTACAGTATCTAAATTTGCGCCTATGTAGGTAATAGTACGACAAGGTGACAAAACAGACTTTTCGCAATTTATTGAGATACCCAGTTTTTGACAGGCTGAAAAGTGTAATCTCTGGCCATCAGAAGGAGATGCTTGGTGGGAGCTGTGAGGAGCCAGTCGTCCAAATATGGAAACACCTGGAATCCTTGTCGTCTCAGGTGAGAAGCTACCACTGCCATGCATTTGGTAAACACCGGGGCAGTGGTGAGACCAAAGGGCAGGGCCCTGAACTGAAAATGACTGGTTCCCAGCCTGAAGCGGAGGAATCTTCTGGGCGTCTGTTCATTTTATGTGATAGTGCGTCCTGAAGGTCTATAGAGCACATCCAGTTTCCTTTTCCCAATAGGGGAAGAATGGATTGCAGCGTGACCATCCGAAATCTTGTTTTCTTGACCGATCTGTTCAAGATACTGAGATCCAAAATTGGTCTCCAGTCCCGTTTTCTTTGGAACTAAAAAGAACCTTGAGTAGATTCCGGATCCTAGTTGGTCTGCTGGCACTGGCTGAATAGCTCTTTTTGCAAGCAGTTTTGAAATTTCCAAAGCTGCTATATCCCTTTGAGCGGGTGGAACATCTGGAAGGGATTCTTTTAACTGATTTGGAAAACGAAGAAAGGGAATAGAATAACCTTCGGAAATGATGGACTGTACCCATTTGTCTTGTGTCAAGGATAGCCAGGCTTCTGGGTACAGTGACAATCTTCCCCAGACTGCCTCCGAAGATGGGCAGTCGGGCAACACCTCAGGGATGCTGAAAGGGCTTATCGGAAGACGTTTCTCGATTGCCCTGGTTCTGCGGACCCCTCTGCCTCTAGGCGGCGTCTACCATTGTTGTTCCCCCTCTGCCTCTGGCGGGAACCGACTCTGTCGTCAGGCGAAGTCCCTTGAGATTGTTTACGGAACCACATCTTCCCCTTCTGGCCTTTGGGGTAAGGCCTAGAAGGAGTAGAAAACGGACTCCGGCGGCAGAAAGGGTCTTGCCATCAGTCTCGCACCTAGTCAGGGTTTCTTTCACTTGTGGACCAAACAGAGATGATCCATCAAAAGGGGAGTTCGTGAAAGACGTCTTGAAAGGTTCCGCAAAATTGCATAGTCGCATCCAGGCATGCCTACGTAAGGCTACCCCTGTTCCTGCGGCTCTGCTCACTCCATCGGCCGCATAAGAGAGAAGGCGCATGGAGGAGTTGGAAATAGAATTAAGGATAGCCAGCTGCGTGTTCATTTTCTCTTGGAAACCCGTAGCTGTAGGGTCCTTCAGCATTTCACTCGCTTCTTTGATCAAGTCCCTTTGAAGACGAGTGAAATGGCACAGGTAATTCAGCGAACGCATAGTAAATGTCGCTGAGGAGAACATCCGCTTCCGTACCTATCCATGGACCTAGATTCCTTGTTAGGTGGATGGACAGGCACTGAAGGATCAGCCAGTTCCTTCTTTGTGGCGGCAGCTACCACCATAGCATCAACAGAGACTCCTTTTGATAAAATTCCTTGTCTGATGGAGCTGTGATGAATTTGGAGGGTCTCCTGGGAGTGGGGTCCACTGAATCAGGGGCCGTCCATGCCTTTTAGCAACCACCTGCATGAGGGGGTCAAGGGGGACACCCAGGAGGTGGAAGGACGAGAGCCAAACGCCTCAAGATACACAGATTCGTCCTCCGAAGGGTTGAGGGCTGGCCAATTTCCCTCTGTTTAAGGATCTCCAGAATGTCTGCAAATGAGACATCTTCAGAAGGGGAACGGGGAACCCTCAGAATCATCCAGATCTGTGTCCGGCGTGATAGACTCAGGTGAGTCAATGTGCTTCCTCTTGCACTTCCTCTTCCGAGGGGCTCTTCTGCCAAATCAGGAGAGGCCTCGAAGAGGATGACATCCTCAAAGGGAGCTCCTGAGAAGTTGGCTCTCTGCGGTCCGGGATGAGGGAGTGAGTCGACTTACCCTGAGGCAGCATAGAGGAGGGGCTGACGGAGCCGACTGTGGAGTAGAACCAGGCTCTAACACACTCGCATGACCTCGAAGGCACCCCTGTCAGGCAGAGCCAGAGGTCCCGCTCCGAGGAGCTAAGGACCCCTCGGCACCGACAGTGATGGCTCCGAGGCGATGTCGGAGCCGAACTCACCAGCGAAGCACCGAGAGGAGAGGGGTCGGACAAGGGTCGATGCCACTCACCCCTCGGAGCAGACGAGGAAGTCCGGCGCCGAGATTCCTCCATGGAAGAAAGCGGAGCCGGACGGGCGAAGACAATTGTCTCGGCTCGAGGTGACCACAGTCTCGGTTCCGACACGACCCGCCTCCGAACTCAAGAGAGTCGAAGGAGGAAAGAGTTGCTAGAACGGGGCAGGCACCGACTGATGAGTCGGGCTCTGAAGCATCTGGGCTAGTGCCTCAGACTTGAGTAGTCGACTCACCACCCTCTGAAGGTCATGATCGGACAGCCTCGATGACCTAGAGGAATGAGACCTTTGGCTCCGTTCAGACAGCAGGGGAGATCCTGGAGCCGAATGAACGGAGCCAAGAGAAGGTGACCTAGACCTCTTTCTGGTTGTCGGCTCAAGATCTTGTCGGAGCCGACACTGGTACCTCGATAACCTCGGCTCCGGCGGGAGAAGCCACAGAAACTGTGGACTGAGTCTTATCGGCTCCAGCCGAGCCGATAAAGGCAAAGGTTGAACAACCTGAGGTCTCGGCTCAGAAGCGGAGCCGAAGACCTCGATGCCTTGGAGGGCTTCCCTGTTGAGACAGACAGGGAATCCTCAGGCTTCAACAAGCCTCTCAATATAAGCTTGTTTTTCTTTCCTGCAGGACCCTGGGGCTGAAGCCATGGCAGACAGCACAGGAGTCCTGCAGGTGCAAAGGCCCCAGACAATAGACACAAGAAGTGTGAGCGTCTGTCAGAGACATTTTCTGACAGCACGCATCACACTTCTTGAATCGAGACCTTTGCTTCTTTAGACATAGCCTAACTGGTGAACACAAACACACACTCAAACACACCAGTTATACCCTGTCAAAATTACAAAGTTTAGTAAAAATACTAAAATAAAGTACAATAAACAGTAGAACACTACACCAACACTCCTAGGGAAGGAAGGCCTAAGGCCCAAGGGAAGAACTAAAAGTTCTTTAAACAAGAAACGGAAAAATTAGGTTCGGGATAAAGTTCAATGAACTACACTAATTTAAGAATAATTAAACTAAAAAAAGGGGTAAAAAGAGTAACTTTTTATAGAAAAAGCTAAAACTCACCAGGAACCGGTAGAATAACCAACCTCGAAGCTGTAGCGGCAAACGAGATCTGAGGTAACTATCGCCTAGCATTGTGGGATATAAGGGGAGCCTCGAGCCGGTGGAACCAACTCTCGAGCTTTAGAGTGGCCGAGTCGGAGCCGAGATCGGCTCCGAACCCATCCAGCAAGAATGAAGGCGAGATAGACAACTTAACATCAATTGGCATTGAGATCTTTAGAAAAGGGTAAGAACAAACTACATAGGAAAAATGAGAAGTGTGGGAACAATACATACAGGGGAGGAATGAGGTTTAAAAGAAGGCAAGACTTAAATGAGCTCTGTAATTGTTTGACTGAAAATGATTATAAGCGATGTATAACGTTTGCAACTGGGAGTTCAATAAAGGTGCATTAAAAAAAAGGTGGCAAATGTCAGAGGTGTGATGGAAAAGAAAGAGGTAAGGGGAACATATATTTTGGGAGTATAATGAGTTGGCAGACAAACTTCATGGAGTACTCTGTCATAAATACTGGGTGAGCAAATCAGTCTAAGAAAATTATTTTTTGAGCTAGGATATAGGATCTGATTTGCCTAGACATAGTAAGGTCTTTTAAGTTCAATTCTGGTGGCTGCCAAAAAATCAATTACTAGAAAATGGAAATCAAAGTCTAAACCAACTGTATTTGAAGTAGTGAATATTGTAAACGAAAAGAACTGGAAGTGGGATCTTTAAAAAAGGGTACCAGCAAATTACATAAATAAAAATGGAAATTGTGGCAACAATATATTCAGAAAAATGTCTTGCAAGAGGGGACGAGGTTTAAGGGAAGAACGGAACTGACCAATATATGTAATGTTGGATTGATTATATTGTGCAGAAGATTATATATGATGTGTAATGTTTGCAACTGTGAACATACTAATATCGTTTGTTTTCTTTTCTATAAATGCAAGTTTGTCTATGTCACAAGTGATAATTCAATAAAGGCGTTTAAAAAAAACAAAAAAAACAAGGAAAGTAACAGCGAGTTGTAACTGAAAGTACAAATGATTTACTCATGTATTATCTTAAGCAGGTTTTTAAATGTTTTAATAGTTTACTAAACTCCTCCTTTTCACGCCTACCAGTAAATCCCCCCAAATAGACTTTACAATAATATCTAAAAATGGCACACCTATATCCCAAGATCTTACTACCAAACTGCTAGGCATCACCATTAACAACCTTAACTTTGACACCCATATCAGCAACACCTTGAAAACTATTAATAAAAAAATAGGCAGAATCAAACCCTACCTCACGCCAGCAACTAGAATAACTATTGCCCACTCACACCTAATCTCTTCCCTTCTCTATGCCTCACCCATAATTACTAACCTGTCAAAAAATAATCTTATGAAATTAGAAAACTCCTGCATAGCCATGTTTGCTACAGGTAACCCTTTCAGAACCCACCACTGTATTAATCTAAAGCAACTAGCAGCTGAAAATTAATCAACTAGCCATCGCCCATAAAATACTGTATCAACCTGCCAAAACACCTATTCTATCTACTCTTATTTACCCTTACCATAACCTGAAGTCTCTAAAATCTGCACACAAACTTCTTGTAAATATTGACAAAGCAAACAAGGCTGGAGATTCCCTCTTCTCTAATACTGTTGGAAAAAACTGGAACCTACTTCCCTCTGAACTATCTAGAATTCCCTCCATAACTCTTTTTAAAAAGAAACTTAAGCTCTTCCTCAAAACACAGTGGTTGTGTCCCTGTACTAATCCTGACTGACTATCTAGCTCTTGATACATGACTCAATCCTTACCTTCAGAACCCTGCATTTACTTCATCTCAATTATCTATTTCTCCATCATAGTATTAATTACTACTATATATAAAAAAGATATATATATATATATATATATATATATATATATATATTGCATATGTTTTACTACTAGATGTATTACATAACTGCTACTTCTTCTTACTTTCCTTTATCTACACTTACTGTACATTATGCTATTATTCTTTCTGAATGTCTGCTTGTAACAGTACTTGTACTAATCAAGTCTGATATACTGCATTTTTATACTTTATTAATATGTGACCAGTTATAATTTTTTTTTCTTTATCTTTTTTTTCTCTTTTACTGTTAATGTATCTGCATTTTAAACATGTATTTCTTTGATGTGAATTTATTTTAACTGTTTGGAGCTTATCTCCCCGGGCCTCTACTGAAAATGGACATATATCCAGCTAGACTAGCCCGGTCAACAAATGTAAAATAAAAAATAAATAAATAAATAGATGTACTTACAACTTTATGCCTCCTTTTTCAAGCACTTAGTAGTGCTCACATGTCAAACTGAGCAATGCTGTACATTATAAATGTGTCAACCCAATTATGGGAGTCTGAGTAGTACTTTGACTTGTAGTGAGAACTTGTTCCATAAACTGGGAATATGTTGAATTAGGAATCTCTCTCCAGTGAGTGTTTGTTTGTGTGCATTAGTTCCCTAGTCAATGAGTTTGCAGAGCTACTGGTTTTGCAAAGAAACAGGTCAAACAGGACTGGGTCTATCATGACTTGACCTCCAAGCAGCTTATAGTCTACTGAACACAAGAGTCATGCTAATCAGTCGGAACAGCTGAAAGATTCAAAGCCTTTCATTTTATTGGTTAGGTATCTAAGAACTTTCCAGTTCAGGGACATGATTGGATTTATACACACTAAACTGGGCATTACATTCAATGATGGGTCTAATAAGGGAAGAATACAGTGTTAGAATCACTTCTTTGGATCTTCAAGATATTCCACTGGAAATCAACTGGGCCAAATATGACTTCCAGGCATTAAAGAAAACATGTTGATCAAATCAGAGAGAGAGAGTTGTCCACATAAGCAACTATGTCTCTTACAACAGTAGCTGTCTGAAGAGAAGTACCATTTAGAGCATGTAAAGTGGGGACAGCTTTTCTGCCAAATGCTATTACACTGCACTTATTTGCATTCAGCTTGACAGCATTTTCAGGACATCAAGTATAGTACAGTTGTGTACACTTAACATAGATGCAGATGTTAGAGTGTATTCACTGTTGCAGTCATTACACTTGGGTTATCTGCTTGCCGGTAGCCCTCAGTCGGCCTGATTAACAAAGTCTTGGGTCCTGCATCGGTTGCTGTCCCTTCTTCCATGACCTCAGGTCATCAGGGGTATAAAACATGCAGCTGACGCCATTACATCAGTTTTTCTTGCCCCAGATGTCAGGTGCTCCCCTAATGGGAAGTAATTAACTATAGAAATACAATGATATACCTCCAACAAAAAAGGAAATACACCAAAAAGCTTTTAAGCCTAGTAAAGGAAAGTAGAGGTATAGCGAAAAGAAGTTAGGGGGCTGGAGGGAGGGTAACCAGGACTGCAAAAGTGAATACACTCGAACATCTACATTTATGGTAAGTGCACACAACTGTACTATGTTCTTCGTGTTTCACTGTTGCAGTCATTACATTTGGGTAGATTCCCAAAGCTATGGTTGGGAGGAGGAAATTAGATAGCTTTAGGACCAACTATAAGGCCCTGTAAGACTGCAGTGGCAAAGCCAGCTCTGGATTTAGAGAAAATTGGCAAATGATAATGCTTGGTGAAAGTATGTACAGAACTCCAGGTAGCAGCTTCTAGGATGTCCCTGGAAGGGACTCCTCTGAGAAAGGCTGTAGAGGTAGATGCAGGCCTGGTGGAGTGAGGTCTGATCCCCTGTGGGACAGGTTTTCCATGGTGCTTATAACAGAAATGAATGCAATGGCCTATCCATTTAGAAATGGTTTGCTTTGAAATAGCCTTCCCCTCTGCCCTGCAGCAAATGCCACCAGCAGTTGTTCAGATTTCCTGTCCAAGTAGAATCTGAGTTGTCTGTGCACATCTAAAGAATGCAGTATCCGTTCCCCTTTGTTCTGTGGATTGGGAAAGAAGGTTGGCAAATGAATGGACTGATTAAGAACCACACTGGATACCACCCTGGGCATGAAGGAGGGATTGGTTCTGAGCGACACCCTGTCTGCATGAAAGATGATGAAAGGCTCCACTGCCATAAGGGCCTGTAATTCAGATACCCTTCTTGCTGAAGTGATTGCTAAAAGAAAAGCTGTTTTCCAAGAAAGAAATTTTAAGTCTGCAGTAACAGCTGGCTCAAAAGGAGATAGAGTGAGTTTCTCCAAAACAAAGTTAAGGTCCCAGGCTGGGGTTGGAGCTCTCCTGGGTGGTCTCAAATTTTTTGCCCATCTGAGTAACTGCTTGAGCAGTGGATGAGAGAAGAGGGGAGGTTCTGTGTTATAATGACCTGAAATGGCTGAGGCATGAATTTTGATGGAAGAAAAAAGACAGGCCCTTGTGAAGCATCTCAATTAAGTATTGTAAAATCTGAGGTAAATTGGGCGCTGCTGTGCTCATTCCTTGAGATTGATTCAAGGCACAGAATCTTTTCCATTTTTCAACATAAGATTTTCTAGTACTAGGCCTTCTTGCCTCTAAAATGATATCCATCACAGGTTTACTGAGGGATGTTACAGGAGAGATTAGGTAATTAGCCAAGCTGCTAAGTTCAGTGTTAGAAGCTGAGGGTGCAGAATCTGGTTCTCCTGCTGAGACAACAGGGAAGGAGTCTGAGGCAGGTGCCATGGGGATAACAGTGACACTGTGCAGGAGGGGGTACCAGTGTTGGCGTGGCCAGTCTGAAACAATCAAAACCATCCTTGGTTTGTTCTGTTTGATTTTTAGTAGTACTTTGGAGAGCAGAGGCGGAGGGGGGGGAAGGCATAGACTGAAGTTTTTCCAGCTGAAGGACAGAGCATCCACTTTCAAGGCTTGTTTGTGGAGAGTCCGTGTGCAAAATTTGTCCAATTCGTAGTTCTGGGGAGAGGTAAACAGGTCTATATCTGAGCTCTCCCCATTTGCTTGTCAACATGTTGAAAATCCTTGGTTCCAGTTTCCACTCGTATGAGTCCATGAGGTTTCTGCTTAGTCCGTCTGCCAGTGTATTTCATTTTCCTGGCAGGAATTGAGCTTGTAGGTACACTTGGTAGCTCAAGCCTGTGTTCCACAATGCCATGGCTAGTCTGCAGAGGGGGTAGAATGTGTACCCCCCTGCTTGTTTATGTACTACATAACAGTGGTGTTGTCCGTCTTTACCATTAGTTGCCGTGGAAAAATGTGGTCCTTGAAGGCTGTCGGAGCATTCTGTACAGCTAATATTTCTTTTTGATTGGTATGCAGGTGCATTTGACTTGGGTTCCATTTGCCCTGAATGCACTTCCCTGCCAGGTGTGCCCCCCATGTATAGTCTGATGCGTCTGTTAGGGTTTGGGCGGCAGGGGGTGGTGTGAAAGGTAGTCCCTTATTTTGGTGGCAGGCCTCTGCCCACCAAAGGAACTCTAGGGGTAGGCAAGGTATGAAAGGAATCATTGCTTCTAGATCCTGAGAATGTTGACACCATAGGCTTTTTAGATACCACTGTAGTTTCCTCATAGGCAGTCTTGCATATGGAATTAGAAGAATGCAGGAGGCCATGAACCCCAAGGCTTGCAGTATTTGTCTTGCAGATAGCAGGGTTTTTATGGCCACTTGTTTAAAGTAGGTTGTTAAATTAATTTGTTTCTCTGGTGTGAGGTAGACCATCTGGGAAGTTGTATTCAAGCTTGCTCCCAGGAATATAATTTGTTGACAGGGTACCCAGGTGTGATTTCTTTTCGTTTATGGTGTACCCCAGACAAGTTGGAACCCTTTGTACAAAGGCCAGATGATTCAAAAGTATGTCCTGGCTTTCTGCCTGAATTAGACAATCGTCCAGGTATGGGTATATTTGAATATTTCTTTGCCTGCAAAATGCAATAACTGGAGCTAGGCACTTTGTGGGCGCAGTAGATAAGCCAAAGGTCAGTGCAGAGAACTGATAGTGCATGTAGCCTGCTTTGAAGCATAGGTATCTTCTGCAAGATTCCCTGATTGGGATGTGCAGGTATGCTTCTTTTAAATCTAGTGTTGCCAACCAGGCATCTTTGCCTAGCATAGGAAATAACTGAAGAGTCAGCATCTTGAATTTTGGAATCTCCAAAAAGGTGTTTAGAGTAGACAGGTCCAGGATAGGATGCCATGAATGGTCTTTTCTGGGTACAAGGAAAAGTCTCGAGTAGAAACCTTGTCCCTTTTCCTCTTCTGGTACCAGCTGACTAGCCCCCATTACTTAAGAGAGACAGTACTTGTTTTTGGGCCTCTGCCCACTGATTTGGGGGTAAGTCCAGCCACCCGCTTGGTGTTGGCAATGTGTGGAAGTGAAATCTGTATCCCTAGGACACTATATTTAAAACCCATTTGTCTTGGGTAATGAGTTCCCAGTTCTTTGCATGAAGAGCAATCTTTCCCCCCAAAGGGGCAGTCAATTGAAAAGTGCTTGTAAATTTTAAAAGGAAGTCAGGGACACAGTTTACCATAGGGGGAAGTCTTATTACTCCCAGATTTGGAAGTGGAGGCCCCCAACTGCTTGGTCCTGTGTGTCCCCTGGGACTGAAACCTGGGGTTTTTGCTGTGTCTGGGTTTGGCTTGAGAAGACCTGGAAGAGACTGGAAATGACCAAGTCTTAAAGGGCCAGTGCCTACTAAACCTAGGAGGCTGAACTTGTAAGAAATCTTTAACAGTTTGCATTGATTTAGCTTTATCTTCCATGTTTTTAAGAACTTCCTCAGCCTTGTTGCCAAACAGGCGGTCCTGATTTAAGGGAGCATCCAACAATTTAGCACTAACATGATCAGGCAAAGACTGTTCCTTATGCCAAGCATGCCTTCTGAGCACAGACCCAGTAAAAGCCCTGCAAGAGGCCTCTAATGAATAAAAAACACATTGCAAAGTATGTTTTCCAACTTGTTCTGCAAAATGCATTAAATCCTGTAATTCTTTATTTTCCACAGAGTCAGGAATCATCATCATTTTCTGTTTAAGCAATCCAATAACATGTTGCTGATACTTTAATATATGAAACCTGCAGTTTAAAGCCCTAATGGCCAAGGTTGTAGAAGTGTAGACCTTCTTACCCCATCTATCCAGCGCCCTGGAGTCTCTATCAGAAGGGGTAGGATTTTTAGCAGTAGAAGCCTTAATGCCCTTGGGCCCCTGTGAAATAGTCTCTGGATCCGCAAGAGGATTTTTAATAAGGAACTTGTGCGACTCAGGGACACTGTAGTATCTGTCTGGTTTTCTGGGCGCAGGAGGCAAGGAATCAGGGGCCGAACTAGATTCCGAAAAAGCATCATCAACAATGTCTAGTACAGGAGGAATAGCTAAAGGGCTATGCTGAGGTAGGAGTAAGAAATCCCTAAGCCTCTTTTTTCAATCAGAAAAATCCTGGCTTTCCCAGTAGAAATGCTCCCTTAGAGTATGTAGGGTTTCCCCAAAAGAAAAATCTTCTGGAGGTGAAGCAGAGGGAATGGAGTCCTCTGCATCAGAATCCTCATAAGTAGATCAGGGCAAATCCAGATCATCAGAAGAATCAGAAAAAACAGAATCCTGGTCAGAAGATTCATAAACCACTTCAGTCCTAGGCCTCTTAGAAAGGGGGGTTGGCTACCCCTGATTAGAGTTATTAGATCTTAAGCCATTCTTATCATTTTTTTGGGGGCATATAGGCCTGAGCATGTGGCCTGGGCGTCGTTTTTTTAGGCATGGTTCGAGATTTAGGCCTAAGAGAAGAAGGAGGCGTTGGTTTAATATGCAAGTTCGTAGGCCTGAATACACCCTCAGAAGCCGGTGCCTGCACAGCGGCTCCAGACCCATCCAAGGTAGAGACATCTATGGGTTCCACAGCTGAAGCATCTTGCAGCATACTGGACTCCGAATGGGTTTCAGTAGAGGCCTGCGAATCAGAAGTAGCGGGTATCAGGGGCTGCGAAAGCGCCTCACTGCGTACCGGCGAACTGGCGACTAGCTTAGGAGAAGTGTTGTCGGAAGTTTTGGACCTCGGCAGCCTGTCTCTGTGTTTATCTTTGCGTTTTTTTCGGAATCCCGGTAGTCGGATGGCTAGCAGACGGCATTTCTGGATAATTAAACCGAGAACCGAAATATTTTGAAGCGAAAATGTACCGACGAAGGATAGTGTGCTGATTAAATAAAGCACAAAACCGACAGCAAGGTACGTCGTGGTCAGGGCCCAGGCAAGTAATACAGTACGAATGAAAATCTTTATGAGATATTTGCTTTCCACAAGTAATGCAATTATTAATTTTTACTGACATCGGTAAGGAGCAAGAAAAGTTTCCCAAACGGGATACTTAGCTTTAGTTGAAGACTTTGGTTCTGAAACTCGAAAAAAAATAATTTCAGGAGTCGGCCGACCGGCACTTGTGAACTGCTTTTGCTTCGGGCACTGCACGGCAAGAAAGACTGATGTAATGGCGTCGGCTGCATGTTTTATACACCTGACGTCATGGAAGAATGGACAGCAACCGACGCAGGACCCAAGACTATGTTAATCGGCCGACTGAGGGCTACCTGCAAGCACATAACCCAAATGTAATGACTGCAACAGTGAAACACGAAGAACATGTGTATATTCCAGCCCTCAATGGAGCTGTTTAGTATCAGTGCAGGAGCGGATTAACAGTGCTCAGCTTGTAATCATCAGCAAACTCAGTCAACCACACTTCTAGGATAATGGACTGAATGTCTGTAAAATACATGCCAAACAGGAGGGGCCCAGCACTGATCCTTCTCGTACACCACTAGTTACAAAGCACAGTAATAGTACCTTACTAGTTAAGACAGAGCACCAGCAGCTTTCACAACTTGTGATATGTTGGATAGCTAACTGATAATCTAATAGACAAACAGAGGCATTCACATTAAGTTTCTTTAACTTTTTTTTTTTAATGACAGTGATACAAGCATTGGGATAGTGGCAAAAAAGAACTTTTGCAAAACTTGCAGGATGCTTCCTGCAGACAATACCCAATCTGCACCACCCCCAAGAGTCCATTCCTTTTACTAGCACACAGATACAGTACATGCTCCCCTCCTTTCCAGCCATTCAGGTCCTGTTTCTTTGCCCTACCCCCAACCTTCCTTCCATTATAGTAAAAATTAATAAACAAATACAGAAATACTTTTTTTTGTTAAACTGTAGCAAACTACACTACTGACTTTTACTAAAATACTGGCTTTTAAAAGCCAGTACTGCACCAAAAGTGATAGGGATGATGGATGGCCAATCAGACTGTGTTCGATAACACTTTACATTCGTGGTAGTTGCTCCTTTCTCCCCACCCTAGCTATGCTACTGCTGACTGGGGTTTAGATAAGTTAAGTTGCCAGCATGCACCAAAAAAATCACTGTCTATAGCTTCTGCAACCTTTTCAAAGAAGCTTACTAAGTTAGAGACGAGAACTGCCTGCACCTCACAAAACCAAACTGACTAAGGTCTACATAAGTTAAGTTGTCCATCCATCCATCCATCAGCCCCTTTTCACCATTTTGACCATGGGTTCATGTGCCACTGTTAAGTGACAATCCTCTAGAGCCAATGTTCACTCTGTTGGGTGGCTAGCCCTGCCATGTTTTTTCTTCCATACCATGCATACATGTGCATACTCATAGGTGTCGGCAGAAATTAGTTATGCAGCTGGTGTGGCTGATGGCATACAATAACCTATGTTTGTAGACGGATCATAACTGTGTAGGGGAGTCTCATTTCTTTGCATTCTTGATATAATTTTTACCACTAATTTAACATTTTAAACCCTGCATATATTCTAGTCAACCAATTAAAAACCTTTCTTTCCTTAAAGTCTCTTCTTCACCAATCACAGACAAAATTGCTACATTATCTGAAAATCCTACTGTTTAATTTTCTCTGTCTACCTCCATTAACATACAGGCAAACAAAATTAAATAAATCTCAGTTTTTATTGCACCCAGTATGTACACTTCATCCTACAAACAACTGAAAACTGTTTTGTGCCAGAAATTCACAATTAAAAGTAGAACATCCATATTTACTACCAATGGAATCACAGTTTTCCTCTCACCTTAGTTTTGCATGCTTACACTGTAGCTATTAATCCATTTCTCAGTCTGAGACTACCATTCTTCCCAGGTCAACTACTACTGTAATACATTATTTTTCTTTCTCTGAGGTAGCAGTGTTGATAAATAGTTCAAACAAGTTTCCTTACCCATACCACTTCTGTACCCCACCTTCACCTTGGATCTCATTTAAAAAGCTGACATCTGACAAAATTCCAAGTAATGTTCCTACACCACTGCAAAACTGTAAAGTTTTTTCTTCATTTCTAATGCTGTTAACATTCGGGGATAATTCCTTTTGTTTGTGTCTTTCTTCCTTTCTAGTTTATTTTCCACTTCCTTTACCTAACTGTCCCCTGCGGAAGGTGCCTGCATGTTCTCATTATTTTCTTTTCCCTAGATCTGCAATAAAGCAAACCTATTTCCCCTTTCGATAATTCACACATTTTCTTGAACTGCCACCAATTTACTTTCAGACCTCTCCACGTATGAAACATTCCCTGAATCTCACCCCTTCTTATTCAACTGTCATCTATCCATGACATCTGGATGTGGATTATATCCTAAGCAGAGCAGCCAGTCTGAAGGAGACTGGAGACTGCAAAAGTGGTCACAGGGAAAGCATAGTTAGGAAGCATAGGATGGAAGTCTGTAAGATGACATTGGCGATCAAGAAGGAGAATGAGGGCAGTGCCAAGGATCAAATGGTGGAAGTTGAAAAAAGATGACTGTAAGGTGGAGCTCAGGGAAGAGTAAAGACAGGTACTGGGTGGCAATGAAGAGTTACCACATAGCTAGGCAGCCACAGCAGAGGTGGTAAGGGAGACAAAAATGTGCTTGGAGTGACAACTGGACAGAGGAAGGCGGACAAGGACACCTGGTGGGGGAATGAGGAAGAACAGCAGCGTATACAGAGGAAGAGGTTGGCAAAGAAGTGGGATAGTGAGAAAAATGAAGTAGACAGGAGTACAAGGAGATAAGGTGTATGGTGAAGAGAAATGTGGCGAAGGCTAAGGATAAGGCATATGGTGAGTTGTATGAAAGGTTGGACACTAAGGACAGAGAAAAGGATTTTCTCCTTTTACAGTCGATTGGCTGGACTGAGGGACTAAGATGAGAAAGATGTGCAGCAGGTTAAAGTGATGAAGGATAACAAAGGAAACATACTCACAAGCAAGTAGAGTGTGTTGAGCAGATGGAAAGAGTACTTTGAAGGGCTGATGAATGAAGAGAATGAGACTGAGAAGGTTGGATGATGTGGAGATAGTGAATCAGGAAGTGCAATGGATTAGCAAGGAGGAAGTAAGGACAGCTATGAAGAGGGTGAAGAATGGAAAGGCTGTTGGTCCAGTTGACATATGTGTGGAAGCATGAAGGTGTTTATCAGCTATGGAGTTTTTAACCAGATTGTTTAACAAAATTTTGGAAAGTGAGAGGATGCCTGAGGAGTGGAGAAGAAGTGTATTGGTACTGATTTTTAAGAATAAGGGTGATGTGCAGAGCTGTACTAACTACAAAGGGATAAAATTGATAAGCCACAGCATGAAGTTATGGGAAAGAGTAGTGGAAGCTAGATTAAGAAAGGAAGTGATGATTAGTGAACACCAGTACAGTCTTATGCCAGGAAAGAGCACTACAGATGTGATGTTTGCGCTGAGGGTGTTGGTGGAGAAGCACAGACAAGGTTAGAAGGAGTTGCATTGTGTCTTTGTGGACTTATAGAAAGCATATAACAGGGTGCCTAGAGAGGAGTTGTGGTACTGTGCGAGGCAGTCGGGAGTGGCAGAGAAGTATGTAAGAGTGGTACAGGATATGTACAAGGGCAATGTGACAGTGGTAAGGTCTGCAGTAGGAGTGATGGATGCATTCAAGGTAGAGGTGGGATTACATCAAGGATCAGCTCTAAGCCCTTTCTTGTTTGCAATGGTGATGGACAGGTTGACAGATGAGATCAGATAGGTCAGATAGGAGTACCCCGTGGACTGTGTTGCTTGCGGACAATATTGTGACCTGTAGTGAGAGTAGGGAACAGGTTGAGGAGACCCTGGAGAGGTGGAGATGCGCTCTAGAGGGGAGAGGAAATGAAAGTCAGCCGGACTAAGACAGAACACACATGTGCGAATGAGAGGGTGGACAGAGGATTGGTGAGGATGCAAGAAGCAGAGCTGGCAAAGGTGGATGAGTTTAAATACTTGGGATCAACAGTTCAGAGTAATGGTGAGTGTGGAAGAGAGGTGAAGAGAGTGCAGGCAGGGTGGAGTGGCTGGAGAAGAGTACCATGAGTGACTTGTGACAGACAGGTAACAGAAAGAGTGAAAGGGAAGGTCTACAAGACAATAATGAGACCAGCTATGTTATATGGGTTGTAGACAGTGGCACTGATGAAAAGGCAGGAATCAGAGCTGGAGATGGCAGAGTTAAAGATGTTAATATTTGCAATGGGTGTAACGAGGATGGACAGGATTAGAAATAACTGTGTTAGAGGGTCACCTCAGGTTGGACGATTTGCAGAAAAAGCCAGAGAAGTGAGATTGCATTGGTTTGGACATGTGCTGACCAGGGATGCTGGGTATATTGGGAGAAGGATGCTAAGGATGGAGCTGCCAGGTAACAGGAAGAGAGGAAGGCCTAAGATGAAGTTCATGGATGTGGTGACAGAGTACATGCAGGTGGCTGGTGCGACAGAGCAAGATGAAGAGGACAAGAAGAAGTGGAAACAGAGCAGCTCTGGCGACCCTTAATGGGAGCAGCCAAAAAAAGATCCATCTGTGATGTCTCTTCAGGTGCTTCCTATCACCTCCCACTATTCTAGCCATCCTTCATCTTCTCTCAGTATATTAAACACTATCTTCATGTATTACTCCTTCTCCTTCACAGTCAAACCACCAATGTACCATTCTTTCCGCATTCTGAACATAATACTTTTGATAACTGCCCTCTCTGCCCACATTGACAAGATACTACAACCACAGACTTTCTAAATGCATTTCAACCCTGTAATAGGTTGTCAGGTACATTAATAACACATGATATATGCTTAATTTTGCTTTCAAATTCATGTAATGTTACATTTCCAATATCCCCAGTCTACAGTTTGTGATCATACAATTTAATAATATGTACTGCCTTACTTATGAGAAATATGTAATCTCAGTAATATTTGTCCTGAATTATAAAATTTAACTTATTCATTTTCTTCCCATATTTACTGGCCCAGAGTACACATACTCATTCCATGGAAATTTGTTGTTCTTTTATCCATTATACTTATATGCCTGTGCAATAACTGAAATTTCTTATGTCAGTTCACAAAAATCTATTCCTTTCCTAAATGAATGAGGGAACAAATTTTTAAGGCTGGTATTTCTGATTCTACAATATTTGGGTGAGTTTTTATCCTCTGACCCTTCTTAAACCAAACCAGAGACTCAACAGCTGGAAGTGGTAACTACACCAAAGCTTATACTAATGCCTTGTATAATCACTTGTATAAAACTGTATAGACTCAGCTGTTCCAGAGAGAATCAAAGCCAGAACCCCAGGTTTAAAAAAAAAAAAAAGCCACCCTGGTGGACATCCAGCATCAACAAACTTTACAACAAACACAAAAAGTTGCTGTCTAAGAAAACTAAGGCAAGGCCCCAACAATGGAAAAAGCACCCTCCTCAGCCTCAACAAGCAAACAATACAACATGTCAAATACTCTAAGAGTAACTTTGAGAAAAAATAGCAATCACAAAAGAGAATAATCATAAGGCCTTTTACAGCTACATATGTAGCGTAAAAGGTAGGACCCAATCATGTGCTGAACTAGTGAATGACGTATCACACACATTGATCCTGCAGAGATACAAACCTGCTAGTGGGTGGATTTGGTGAAAATTTCACTCCCTTATCCCCCCTCCAAACATATCACAAACCTTGCCTCCAACTTCTCCCCAACCCTATATATCCAAAGACCAGGTCTTGAAAGCCTTGTATAAGGCAGACAAAACACAGCCTCTATGGGACCAGATGGCATCCCGGGCTGTCTTCTAAACAAACTAAAACATGAACTAGCATCACCATTAAGTATCCTGTTCAATGACAGCCTAATCACTGGCTTCGTTCCTGCAGAATGGAGAACAGCAACAGTTACTCCCTTCTATAAAGGTGGCTTAGCAACAGACCCAGGGAATTACAGACCCATAAGTCTGACCAGCCTCAACTGTAAAGCCATGGAATGTATCATGCACCTCATAAATAAAGACATAGGCAACATCCAAACCCTGGATCCAACCCAATATTGCTTCATCAAAGGCAGAACCTGCCTGGTAAACTTGGTGGATTTCTTCGAAAATGTGATCAGGGCCATTGACAAGGGCAAACCCATCACCAGCGGGGTGCCACAAGGGTCAGTGCTAGTTCCCGTACTTTTTGATATATACTTCTCAGAAGATCAGGTCAAAACTGAGGAGCTGTGGCCGACCAAGTTTGTGGACAACTGCAAACTGTGTGCAATTACTGAATCCCCAAATTATGTCAGTGTATTTCAGGAGGGTCTTGTGCAAACCAACGATTTATGGTCTCAAACTGAATGCAAAGAAATGCACCATCATTCCCTTTGGTAAAAACAATGTTCCTTCACACGATCAAATAACAATACCCTACATACCTACGAAGTGGTAAGAGATCTAGGATCACAAGTAGACTGCGGCCTTAACTTTGACCACCAGGTGTCTATTGTAGAAAGGAAGGCTTTCTATGTATCACACTTGATTAGCAAAGGCATTGCCCCTAGAACAAAGGAGGTTATAACCCCTTTATACTTGTCACTAATCAAGTCATAATCAAGTACAATGCCCCTTTCGTCATGTACTGTACAAAGCACCTGCAGCAACTGGAGTGACCTCAGAAGTTTCTAACAAAGAAGATCAAGGGACTCCCAACACTTGCCTTACACAGACCGACTGAAGTCTCTATCACTATACTCAGTATCACACAGACTTCTTAGGGGAGACTTGTGCTTGGCTTAGAGAGCAATATCTAACCCAAACCTAAAGAATTTGCTGCACATCCATAAATCAAACGGGACTAGGGCTACCACTCCAGGGACCTAAATATGGCCTGCGACTTGAATGGGAGATGCTGGAGGGACAGATTTGTCTCCCAGAGACTGCTGCATCTTTGAAATAGGTTACCAATTCATGTAAAGCACAGCACCGCTATGGCACAGTTCAAAAGGAACCTGGACGAGTGGGTGGGGCACCATAAATTCTTACCAGGGATAGCACCCACAACCCTCCTGGACATGGGCAGTCATTACTAAATACAATCCTGGGTATTGACTAGAGTATCTATTACATTGGGATGAAACGACTAGGCTTGAAATGACCTCTGGGTCGATAGCCTAGTAACCTCCTATGATCCTATGAATACCTGGATAATCTGGAAGAAAATGAACAGGTGGCAAGTCTAAAATGTAAGTTACAACCTTAAAATGAAATACAATAAATTAAAGTTATGCACATACCACAATAATACAGCTGTAAGTAGTTTAACCTTCCATAATAGCAGGACTAAGGCTGCAGATGCAAATAAAGCCTTCTCAAACTCCTCCTTTTCCACAATACACATCAATCCCAACTTTCTCCAAAACTAAGAAATTAACTCAAAGAAACAGTGGGAAGGACTACAGCAAGTGAATATGTTATGCAAGATGGATCTCCCCTCTAATCTTAACAGACCTGTACATAAGCTCCCAATATATGATAAAGGGGAGGTCCCTCCTCCTGACAGCACCCTCTCAAATCTCAAGTGACCTCAATGTATACAAACCTCAAATAAAAACAGTACTCAAAAGTGAAATCTGAGCACCTCACTCACCTTACATTATCTTGTTAAGGTATCAAAGGAGGTGGCTGCGGTATAAATATCATCCAAAGTTGCATTTTTGGACTAAAAGACGTAGAAAAGTGGAGTAGGCTTTTGGTACTAAAAAGAGAGGCTTATTATGGTAAAGACAAGACTGTAAACTGACAGATTTTTCTAGGGCTAGCTTAGATATTTTCTGCCCAAATGTCCTCTAAGAAAAGGATAAAATTAACTCTCTCTCTCTCTCTATAGGTAGTCTTGGAAGTAAAATCTTACCTGGTGGTTCAAACAATGGAGAACATACTCTCTCCTTGGTTAGAGAATTTTGAGGGAAAAAAAAGAAATGGGCAATTAATGACCTGATCAAGGTTACTTTCTCTGGTCCTTTATGAACTCTAAATTCTTCCAGTAGAAAAGACTAAAAAAGTTGTTCTAGTCAGCTTTCCCGAACAAAGTAGAAATCCCAAGGGTGCACATAATCTTGTACGACAGGTCTTAAAAGGAATACACCCTTTAGAAAGGCTTTACACACTAAGTGATGACACTGAGCAAGACTCCATTCTTACATGGAGGTTGCTGCAAGGTAGGTTTTTATCAGAGGAACAGCTCAGCCCGGAATTAGACACATCAGAAAGACAGCCTAAAAACAGATGAATAGATAAATCCTCTAGTGGTGGCCCATATGGAAAAACAAGTCCAGTTGTCTGTATACATTTTCCAAGTTTTCAGCTTCTGAGAAGAGAAGATTTATTACTCTAGCAAAAGAAAAGGTTACTAGCAACTAATCAAATTGGAAAAACTAAGCTGTGATCTGAGGGACTGAATGCCAAAACTGAGGCTTGCCCATTTCCTGATACAGAGTTCTGGAGGGGCACAATTTTGAGCACTTACTGACCAGATAAGGCAGAAGTGTACTTACCATAACATTCCATCTGCGTTGTCTTTCTTTCTTTATCCTTGACAGATGGGTCCGCTTCAGATACCGGAAGCAATTCAGCTGTTACTACAGCTTGTGCCAGCCAAAAACTCTCGAGCGTCACCTCTACCCACAATCCCCCTCTCAAATTTACCTCAGATCGAGTTTGCACAGAAAGTATAGATGGTCGAAAAGGAAGCCCAAATGGAAGCCATATCTACTATGGTTGAAAAATCATAATTCAAGCATATATAATCAGCTCCACCAACAAAAAAAAAAATCTTCAAAGGTCAGGGGATGGAAGGAGGGGAATCAAGGACAAATGAAGATAGACAACACATATGGAATATTATGGTAAGTACATAACTTCTTTATCTGATGACGTCAATCTTCATTTTATCCTTGACAGATGGGACACAGTCCCCAGCTACCCAAGATCTTGGATGGACTCGCAGAAGGATATTCCTAAGCACCATCAAACCAAAGGATGTAATTCCCCTAGAGACCATGTCCAATCTATAATGAGCCCAAGTAGCTGCTGCACATACATCATCCACTGAAGCTCTGGATTGGAAAACTGCTGAGGTGGCTACAGATCTTGTAGAATGTGCTTTCATGGGTTTAGGCAAAGTTATTTTGTCCTCATCTCAGATAAATGAAATGCAGTCTTTCAGCCATTTACCCAGAGTCACCTTGCTGACTGGCATACCCAACTTTGTACTGGAAAAGGAAACAAATGGTCTGATTTTCGAATATCTTTTGTTCTATGAAGATAGAAACGTAATTTCTGTGAATATCTACTAAATGTAAGGAATATCCACTTCTGTTGAAAACGTTTGGAAAGAAAACCGGTAAATTAATTGCTTGATTGATGTTAGACTCTAAGACTTCCTTGGGTAGAAAGGAGGAGTTTGTTCACAAAGAAACTCTATCTTTGTGGAAATTAGATAAGGAGGTTCACACAAGGCCTGGATTTCTGAAATTCTTTTGGTAGAGGTTACAGCTACCAAAACAGTGTCGTCCAAGGCAAAAACATCAGATCATATTCCAGAGAGGGTTCAAGGGGATAATGTACTATGGCTTGTAACACTAAATTTAGATCAAAATGTGGCATTGGATCCTTGAAAGGGGGGGGTTCAACAAAAGTGTGCCTCTTAGGAATGATTTACAAAGTCTATGACAGGCTAAAGAACGTTCTTCCAAACCATTGTGAAAATAAGAAAATTGCATCCAATTGTAATCTGAAGGTAGAAGAGGAAGATCCATCATGAAAAAGAGAGGCTAAAAAGTCTAAAATATGCCCTATAGAACAAGAAAAGGGATTAATATGTTTTTCACGGGCCCCAAATGGTAAATCTCTCCATTTGCTAGAGTACAGTTTACAAGTGGAAGGTTTATGAGCTGATAAGAGGATGTGGCATACTGGGAAGGAAATATTTAGACATCTGGCAATTAATGGAATTGGTGGAACCATGTTGTCAGCTTGAAGTTCAAAATGTCTGGATGAACAAGTCCGTCTGGATGGGGCACAAAGTCTGGAATCTGCTCCAGAATCCAGGGTTGTTGAATCGGATAAGGCCAAAGGAAAGGGAACCAAATCTGTCGAGGCCAAAAGGGAGCTAGGAGGATTACTGTGCTTTTCAACCAGAATGCTTTCTGCAGGAATTTCGGAATTAGGGGTATCGGGGGGAAAGGCACACAGAAGACTAGGGGACCAACTGTTGAGGTGAGCGTCTCTGGGTGACTTCCCCAGAGGGGGAATCAGGGTGAAGTAAATGCTGCACTTGTTGTTTAGGGGAGAGACAAACAGATTGCAGCAAGGTCGACCCCATTGATGGAAGATCCTTTCCGCCACTTTTGGCTTGAGAGACCACTTGTGAGGTTGGAGGAAACATCTGCTCAGTTTGTCTGCAATCACATTAGAAATCCTTGGAATGTGCATTGCCTTTTGACAAAGGGGATAAGACTTGGTTTCCCCCTGCTTGCTGATGTACCAAACTACTGACATACTGTCTGTCTGAATTGCAATTTTCCTGAAGCATTGCTCTTAGCTCCAGGACACTGTGCATGCTGATCTCTAAGAGGGACCAAGTGCCCTGGACAATCTTGTCCAGAAAATGCTCCTCAACCCATCTGGGATGAGTCAGTGGTCACTATGGCCGTGGGCCCTGGAAAAACAAAGGGGCAACTGCAGAGAATCAATCTACCAAAGTAGATCCCTCTTGCAATAATTGGCGATCAGAATTTGGTCTGACAAAGGCTGGTGAAGGACAGACCACGGAGAAACTAGCAGCCACTGCAGAATTCTCACATGAGACCTGGTGAGAGGTACTAGATTTACTGAGGCTGCCATCAACCATAGAGTTTGCAAAACTAGTCTAGCAGGACCCCTCTTTCTGTGGATTACGTTTTGAACTTATAATATAATTCTTTGGAGTCTCACTGGAGGAAGGGATGCTATAGTTGTCATCGTATTACGCATGGACCCTCTGAATTCTAAATTTTGCACTGGAGTCAACTGGGATTTGAGATTTACCGTTAATTCCCAGGTGGGCACAGATATTGAGAATGTAATCCATGGCTACTATCAAATGATGCCTGGCAGAAGCAGTTACAAGTCAGTCATCTAAGTACTCTAACACCCAGAATCGTTGCAGTCTCAAGTGAGCTGCTAGCACTGCCACACATCTGGTGAACACCCAGAGGACTGTGGTGAGACCAAAGGGCAGCACTCTGAATTAGTAATCGCCGTCCCTCAGATGGAAGCGGAGGAACTTTCTGGAGCATTTGTCCATTTTTATGTGGTAACAGGTATCCTGAAGATCTACTAAGCACATCCAGTCATCTTTCCTCAGAAAGGGAAGAACCGACTGTAAGCAAAGTTCTGGATGATAACGGTAAACTTTGTTTAAAAAACGTATTTGTTCAGCATGCTGAGATGCAAAATGGTCTCCAGTCCCCTATATTTTCTGGCACTAAAAAGAACCTTGAGTAGGTTCCAGATCCTTTCTGGTCTGGCAGGACTTCTTGGATGACTCTACTAGTTTCTGAATTTCTTGCGTTGCTGAATCCCTCTGATTGGGTGGAACATCAGAGATTTTTTTGTGTAAAAGGGGAGGATGGGAAAAGGAAATGATATAGCCTCTGGATACAATCCGTTGCACACAGGAATCTGTTATGTTTAGGCAGGCATTTAGGTGCAAGGACAAGTGTCCCCCCACTGCCTCCAGAGGAAGACAATAGGATGCCTCCATTCAGGATTGCTGAAAGGGCTTACCTGGAAAGGAATCCCTGAAGCCCTGATTCTGCGGACCACCTCAGCTGTGAGGGTGGGGTCTTCCATTTTGGCCCCCCCCCATGCCCTTGGGGGACTTCCCTCCACATCTTGAAAAGGCCCTTGAGAGTTTTTGAACCACATCTTTCCACCACTCCTTCGGTTCCTAGAAAAGGGCCTTTGGGGGGAGGTGGAGAAACATACTCCCACAGCAGAAAGAGTCTTACCATCCTTCTCACACCTGGATAAAGTCTCTTTTACTTTTGGGCCAAACAAGGATGTTCCGTCAAAAAGAACATTGACGAATGAAGAATTGAGTGGGTCTGCAAAGTCACGCAGGCACATCCAGTCGTGTCTCCTTATTGCTACACTTGCACCCACTGCTCTGGAATTCCTTCTGCTGTATGTGCAATTAGCCTCATGGACGAATTACACACATATTCTAGGGTGGCTAGCTGGGAAGCCACTTTTTCTTGGACTTCCTCACCCACAGCTCCCACCAGGTATTTGACAATTCCTTGATCAGATCCCTTTGAAGTGCTGTAAAGTATGCCAAGAAGTTCAAAAACCTTAGAGCAAAGATCGATGAAGATAAACCTGCCTACTAAATCTATCCATAGCCCGAGACTTCCAGTTGGGAGGATGAACAGATGAACTCTCCTCAGCGAGTTCTTTTATTTGTGGCAGCCGCTACGACCATGGCATCCACCGCTAACCCCTTGGCCCAGATCTGTTATCTTCAGGGGCAGAAAATATTTTGTCAGATCTCATGGGAATGGGTTCAATGGTGTCTGGAGCCTTCCATGTCCACTGTGAAATCAACTGAATGAGTTCATCAGCAGGTGGGGTCACCCCAAGTGGTAGACGGCAGACTGCCGAAAATCCGCAGATAAACAGATTCCTCCAAGGAAGGGTTTTTGAGATTTCCAGCCACCCCTATGCTTTAAAATTTTTAGGATTTCTCCAAAGAAGACAATTTGAGCTGGTGACCGTGGGGGACCCTTCCCCCCTCATCAAAATCTGTGTCCACGGTGACCGATTTCTGAGGGGAATCCAAGTGCTTCCTCTTGCACTTCTTTTTCTGAGGGACCTCCTCAAAGGGATAATCTGGGGATGTGTCAGAAGATGACAGAATCAGAGTCTGAGAAACTTAAAACTTCAGCACCCACTGTCCCAGTAGAGAGACAGGTGGAATAAGAGAGCCAGAGGGGGGGGTACCTGTTCCAAGGAGGAAGGTACTGACTGAGTTATTGTAAGGAACAGGGCCCTCTCCATTGCCTTGAAGGCCACCCCCACCATCCAAAGAGGGAATGGAGCATGGAACAGAGATAGACTGCCTTGGGACTGAGGTCACTCTGACTCTGAAGAGCTGACACTAGAGATGGAAGCCAGAGCTGTCCTAACTTGAGCTGAAGCTCTGAAGAGCAGGGACAGCTCCAAAAAAACTGGAGTTGAGTCCTGTCCCCCCCTGGAACCAACAGAGTAGCTACAACTCCGAGAAGTCTCCATTTCCGAAGCCACTGAAGAGCTCAGGGGGATTACTGGTTCAGAAGATGTCAAAATCTCACGTACCGATACAGGTCAGTGCCGGGAGATTTGGAAAAGAAAATTCTAAGGTCTCGGCAGAGGACAGATGAGGAGTGGTCAACAGGGTGAAAGAAAGCTTGGTTCCAAGACCTGAAGGAGTCAAAACCAAAAGGGGGCCTGACAGTCTTCTTGCCCACAAGATTTATTCACAAGTCTCGCCACATCGAGCTCAGAAAGAATTTTGGTGGAGTAGATCGATGAAGTGGAAGGAGATTTAGGCCTCTGAAGAAAAACATCTGGAAGCTCACCAGCAAAGGTGTCTACAGATGGGGAGTAAGAAGTTCTTAGAAAAATTTCCCTTGAAGCAGATACTTGAGCCATAGAAGGAGTAGTATAAATTTTTTCCTGAACTGGAGTCTTCGCCGAAGGACTTGACAAAAGTTGTCAGTGCTTGTGCAAGAGTCATCTTCAGTAATTTTGAGACAGAGGCCTCTGGTTCAGAAGATACTTTCGGAACAGAGGATTTCAATTGTTTAGTTCTCGGAAACCAATGTCATAACTGAGACACTCATCTTTTATCCTTTGCCCATGGAAGATGAAGGGGAAAATATATCAGTTTTGGCTTTGTCAGCAGTAGATAAGGCTTCACTGAAGGAGGAGGGGATCAAACCCTTCAAAATAAGTTCATTTCATCTCTCAACAAGGGCTCAGTGACTGAAACCATGAAAAATGCTGCAGTCCTCTTGTAAGTGAACAGGGCCCAAACAATAAATGCAAAGGGAATGACAATCTGAAGATGGGATTTTGTGGCCACACTTCTGGCATTTTTTAAAACCAGAAGGGGCCTTACCCTTCTCAGCCATTTTAAAAAGTTACGGCTGGAAAAACAGTCACTCAGAAGTGCACTCATACAGAAGTTTAAGACAGATAAAGAAAAGTGAAAAGAAAAGTGGAAAAACGATCAATGATGACAGTTATAGAAGTACACCAAGGTGTACAGGGAAAGAACATCAACAACGATATTAAGAATTACACTAACGTGTATGAAAGGAGAGGGATACGGTATTAAAGTAAAGGGTAGAGGATCAAGTACAGAGAAAAAGAGAGAACTAAACCACACCAAATGGAAAAAATCTAATCCACCACAAGGAGCCAGGAATCCACACAAAACAGAACGAAAAATGTTAAGAAACTTTTATTAACACAAACAATAAAATTAAGCACAATGAAAGAATTTCTCTCCTCTAGTGCCTCGGCTAACACAGCCTTTTAAGAGTATATTCACCCAGTACATGCTTCCCCCATTTATATAATAAAACACAATTTACAAATGTGCAATTAACTCATTAATTAATTTAAAATTTCCTATTACATTCATAATTTAAACCCAAGGTACCATACTTCAAGATAAAAACACTATCATACTGAATTGTGTACATTTTTTTCTTAAATACTTGCTTGTAACCTATCAGGTCTATCATTATGGTACATTTCAAAGTGCACTGCTACCGGACTTTCTATTTTTCCTTTTTTAATGTCCCCAATATGTTCTAATAAATGTGTCTTAAATGTTCTCTTACTTTCCCCCACTTAAAACTTCCTACAGGGGCATTTCAATTTGTAAACAATGCCTTTAGTTCCACAATTATAATTATCCTGGACTATGTACTTTTTTCCATTTATTTTTTCAAAACTGTTAACTATATATCCACAGCAATTACACCTGCCACAAGAAAATGTTCCTTTCATCCTTACATCCTTCACTACTTTATCTGATGGTGAAATAAATCTATTATGAGCTATTACATCTCTAATACCTCTCCCCCTCTTGTAAGAAACAAATAATTTTCTAACTTATGAGCAAAATCACTGTGTTGAGTAAGAAAACCCCAATAAAAAAATTACTAATTTTATTAAATCAGCACTAAAAAGACTAAGTAGTTGCAAAACACATTAGTTCTTTTTTAACTTTCTGTCGTTTTGCAGCAGTGTAACAAATTAATCTATCTTGTTGCCTACCCTACCATTCCCTTTTAATTTATCAACACTTTGATAAAAAATATTCCTATCATAGCACCTTTTAATGAATACGTTTCCAACTTTATTTAACTCTTCCTCAAACTCCTTATCACTACATAACCGGCGAATTCTAAGGAATTCTCCTTAAGGTAGGGCTTTAAGTACATGGGGAGAGTGGCAGCTATTCCCATGTAAGTATTGGTTACCATCACTGAACTTCCTATATATACTAGTCTTAATAGTGTCCTGTTCACTACCATTAAGAATAATATCTAAAAAAAAGTCCTCGCTTCCAACCTTCACTCCATCAAACCTAACCTAAACCGAAATCTATTAACATTCAAATTTGTTATAAACTGTTCAAACCTATCTTGTCCCCCCTTACAAATAAAAATTAAATGATCAATAAATCTAAAATAACAACACATATTCTCAAAAAAAAAAAAAGGTATATATACATTCTTCCTCTAATAAACCCATAAATAAATCTACACACATGGGGGCAAAAGGTGCCCCCATGGCAGTTCCCTGAAGTTGTTTATACAGTCTACCACTAATTTCAAAACAATTATTTGTCAGACAAAAATGTATTAATTCAATGATGCATTGTGACACCGGGCTATCCTCTAAGTAATGATTTAATGCCTCTGTTCCAATGCTGTGTTTAATATTAGTATATAAACTCATGACATCTATCGTTACACAATACATATCCTTATTCCACTCTAAATTAGCTATTCTCTCTAAAAAGTCTAAAACATCTTGAATATAGGAGGACAATTTAGCTACCCGAGGCATTAAATATTTATGTAAAAATTTTCCTAATTTGTATGTAAAATAATTACACGTTGATACTATAGGACGACCAGGGGGCTCAATCATACTTTTATGTATTTTGGGGAGGCAATAAAAATAAGCCCTTTTACATTCCTCATAATCAAGCTTCTTGTCTATATCTTCTCTTAAAAAGTATCCTAATCTGTAACCCTGGTTTAGTAAGCCCTTGAAACTACTTAACACTTTTTTTTATAATCACTAAAATCAAACATTTCATCCACATTAATGTTTAAATGTTTGTGACACAGTTCTAAATATTGAATATAGTGGATAACCACTAACTTATTTCCTTGGTCAGTAGGCTTAAAAATTAATCCCCCCTGCTGACCCAATTTCTGTAATTTACTCCATTCATTTTTGTTAAATTATATTTTATATTACTATTGTCTTTCAAAAAAAAAAAAAAAGTACTTTTCGACACTACAGTTTAACAGGTCTGAGAACTGCTGTACGCCCTCATGTGAAAAGGGAGGCATTAATTTATTTTTACACACCAAATCTTTTGTGTCACAGTTCAAGACAGACAGTTCAATGCCCGATAAGTTATCCCCTGACAAATTAATCACACAATTTGATGACAGAAGTTTAACATCAGCATTATTACTCACACTAGTGCCATTTACCTCGTTTAGAGTTTTGAAAAGATTGTCCATCCCTGATCGTCTCTATACTGTACTCATAGCTTCCTCTTCTCCGTTGCCAATTAAAAGTCCCTAGGCTGGAAAGTTTTTTGAAAATTATGGGGCTTTTGAGCTGGTGACAAAGTGGCAAAATGTGTCTCCTCATCATTTTCCCATTCACTAGAAGTCGCCGCACTATTCCCTGATGTAAATGAGGTGCTATGTTGAACCGCTCTTCCCTCTTCCTGTTTAAACCTCACATGATTGCATTGTTTTGGCTGATTGGTCTTCCAACTAAAAGCCCTGTTATTTTCATAATCACATATATCCCATTTGAGCTTATTCTTCTTTCTGTCAATAAGTTCCTGCTCAAACTAGCACAGTTTGTCATATCAGAAAGAAAACGTTCCAGTCCCACATTATTAATTTTAAGCAATAGAGAGGAGCAAGTAGTTTTAAAATCTTCCTTAATATTATGCTGCTTTATCATGTTTCTTTCTATTAAAATACTAACCCACTCTGTTGTACACTTGTGGGTAGCTGCAACCCATCTTTCCTGAAATTTTCTGTCAATCTCATCAGCCCCTTTAAAGGGAGTAGAGGGACTTTTAAAAGCTTTAAGTCCCCTCTGAGTGACATCAAGTTCCAAAAATCTCTGCAAACTTTGGATGTTAAAATGCACTGATGTTTCCTTATATAACAATTTTTCAAGCTGATCAAACAATACCTGAATGTTCGGTGCTATTACAACAGTGGAGCATTGCCCCATCGATAAAAAAGGGATTAGCCGTTCTTCTAAATCTCTCTTCATCCACTCTCTCCAATAACTTTGGTAACACATAACCAGTTACAGTATTCACTGCATCTTGTGGCATTCTAAGGCCCCAGACTGTATAATGAAACTTTCCATTTATTTCTAAGTGGAATCTACATTTGATTCATGGAAAATCCTAGGAAGCTGCAGGCTGGGATCACAGGCCATATTAAGCAACTAAACAACACCAAATGGAAAAAATCGATTCCACAACAAGGAGCCAAGAATACACACAAAACCAGGATGAAAAACGTTAAGAAATTTTACTAACACAAAAAACAATAAAATCAAGCACAATGAAACAATTTCTCTCCTCTAGCTCCTTGGCTAACTCAGCCTTTTAAGAGTATATTCACCCAGTACATGTTGCCCCCATTTATATAATACATTCAAATTTACAAATGTGCAATTAACCCATTAATTAATTAATTAATTAATAATTTCCAATTACATTTACAATTCAAACCCCTGGGAACCAAAGTACCATACTTCAAGATAAAAAATGACCTACGTAATTTTTTTCTAAAATACTTGCTTGTAACCCATCACGTCTACCATTATGGTACATTTTTTAAGTACACTGCTACTGGACTTTCTATTTTTCCTTTTTTAATGTCTGTAATATGTTCTAATAAACTGGTCCTAAATGTTGTCTTACTTTCCCCCACGTTTTGTGTGGATTCCTGGCTCCTTGTGATGGAATCAGAACTAGAGAAAAATCTCTAAGAAATGACAATAGCTATTTACCTAAACCCAAGGAAACTAAAGAGTAATGGCAAAACTCAACCACTTTGGAAAAGCGGCAAACAAGATCAGAGGTAATTGTGACACAGGGATTGTGGATAGATGTGAAGCTTGATAGTTTTTGGCTGGCACAAGCTGTAGTAACAGTCAAGACTGTTTCGATATCGGAACCGGACCCAACTGTCAAAGATAAAATGAAGACTGACAACATCAGATCAAATATGCTGAGGCCAGAGAGGTACTATGAAAATGACACTTGCTTTGTGTAGTTTGCCTTTTTTTTTTTTTTGTGGAAAAGCCAAAGTACAAAAGAGTCCAGGAGAAAATTTGCTGACAGGAGGCTCCAGGTGCAGTAATCAGACAGAAATAAATGCTGCATTTGGCAGTGGGTGGTAATGCAAATTGACATCAGTGAGGCATGCCACATATCCAGAACATTTTGTGACTTATTAGGACAAGGTCCACTCAAGGGGCATTAGAAGACCATGACTCAGTTTTCTTATTGTGGAAATGGCTTCCCTATAATACAGCTTGCTATCAGAAAGTAGCTGGACTGCATGGTCCACTTCCATACTCCCACAGCTTCTTAGCATAAGGGTAATATGCTCAGTCTCATCTGTTGTCATACCAAAACCATTTTATGTTGTCCAAGTGGAATGCAATCATGCCGTGAGGAAAGAACTCCTGGAAGGTTATCAGAATCAAGATAACTGCTCTTATTTCCAGGGCATGGATATGAATGTTTGTTTTGGAGGACACTCTGACATCTTGGACCATCACCGCCATCTACCTGTTCGCACGTATATATACACACACACACACACACACACACACACACACACACACACACACACACACTGACATCTTGGACCATCACCGCCATCTACCTGTTCGCACGTATACACACACACACACACACACACACACACACAAACACTGTAAGTTAGACATGCCCATAGTGACCAAAGACAGCGATGTGGGTAACTGAAAAGACTTTTCCATAATAAGAAATATTGCTCTTCAGGCACCACTGAAGAACGTGAACATTCTTATTAGATGGGATACACAGCCCAAGTTCTTAGACCACTGAAATCAGTCTGCTGAAGCACATTCATATGGAATGTAAACATGGAGCACTACTGGAAAGGTCACCATTCAACTCCAAGGCCTATAAGCACAGCTGGGCATAAATTCTGCTGACAGTTAAAATCGCAGAAACTTGCAAGAGAAGTGTCCAATCCAGAAACAGATGGGTACAGCACTGGAGAGTATGTACACGGCAACCAATGAATGAAAACACCTGAGAAAGTGTCAACTAATACTTTGCATTCTTTGCATTTATAGAGTCATACATTCTATGTTAGGAACTGCCAGGAGCAGCTACAACTGGAATCAATGGGACACCTATGCACCAGTTGTCCAAGTATGAAAATAGTTTGGCTCCCTGCAGTCTCTGATGGGCTGCCAACACTGGCATAAATTTGTTGAACACCGTGGGGGGTGAAGGTGACACTGAATAAAAACATCTGGGACTAACTTTCTCAGGTGGGAACCAATCTTTCTAAGAAACTCCTTAACAATTCTGAAATGTAAATAAACATCTTGGAGGTTTAAAGAGTACATCCAGTCTCCTTTTGACAAGTTAGGATGGAAGGACTATGCTGTGACTATGCAGAAGGTTTCTTTGAGAATAAATATATCTAGGCCACGTTTTCCAATACTGTCCTGAGGTACTTTGCCTTTTTGTGCACTAAATTCCATGGGGGGATTCCAAATTTGAGTCTATATGCATGATCACCTACTGGACATTTCTTCATGACAGTAGTCTGACAGGGATGAAGAGACGCTTTTTGTGCTCTCCCTTGACATTTATTCCACCCCTGTGCAGGTACCTCTTCTGTTCTTAAACCCAGAGGCTCTTGAGTTGTCTAACCCTTTTAAATTTGACCACATACTTACCTCTCACCTCTCTTTCAACTATCTTTTCAGTGGAGTCACTCCACTTAATTTACCCTTTCCCTTTATTCCACAAACCCAGAATACACTTTTAGTTAACAGTGGGTACTTGGTAACCAATTATCTTCAGACAAAATTTCACTCAAAATTGATCCCCCTTGCTACTATAACTAAGCTGAATATATATTGTGTGTCCTCAACCATCACTATTTTGCACTGATTTTAGCTATGCCGTTTGTTAATTATATTAGCTGTTATCTGTGCAGTTGATAGTATTTTATAGGACTATTTGCAACCATAAAGTCCCAGCCTGCTTTAGCTTCATCCTTAGTCAGCCCACTAACACTTGATTTTTTTAATGCAATGTAGTAAATTCCTCAAGTTTCCTGACAACCCACTTCTAACACATTACTGCTTCCACCTATAAGAGATGCACTTCTTTATCTAAAGTGTAGACCAAGTCTCTTCATCCCACCTACTGTCACAGTTTGCTACCTCAGAGTATTTAAGAGTAAAGAAGTTATTGGCCAAGTCTCCTAGGCTTCCTAGACATTTTACTAGCTTACCTCAGCTACACAGCACAAATATTAAGACCATACTCACATCTACTCCCTCACCTGCTGTTACTGGAGTCACATATGTACTGCAATCCTATACCATTAAGGACTCATAAGCCTACACAGCACATCTCAGAAATACCTTAATCACCGATCACTCCATTGTAAGGCACACAAGTTACCAAGCTGGTAAAAAAGAAGTTATATCTTACCATAACATTCCATCCGAGTTGATCATCTTCTTCCAGTCATCACTGATGGGTTCGGAACAGAGTCGGCCTAATACCAAGCTTGCGTGCACCGAAAACTCTCAAGCTAAGCTGCTACCCACAATGCCCTTTGCTCATTTACCTCAGATCGAGTTTGCATGCAACATATAGAGAAAGAAAAAGTTAGAGGCCATCTCTGTGCAGAAACCCTAATACACCGCAAAGACCCAGAAGATCCGCCAGGAACCTTAGGAGGGGGTCGGAGGGTGTGATGACTGGAAGAAGATCAACAACTCAGATGGAATATTATGGTAAGACATAACTTCTTTATTTGAAGTTGTTGATGATCTTCCTATTCATCACTGGAGGGACAGAGTCCCCAGCTACTTGAAGAACCCGGGTGGCCCTTATGGAAGAACATTCCTGAGAACCATTGAACCAAAGGCCGGTTCTTCCCCTGGAGATCAGATCCAATTTGTAATGCTTGATAAAAGTGTGGGGCTTAGCCCAAATGGCAGCTGCACAAATGCCATCCAGGAAGCCCTAGAGTGGAAGGCAACAGATGCTGCAATAGCTCTAGTTGAGTGAGCTTTGATTTGGCCAAGCCTAAATCGCTCCGTAAGTGAACATATGAAGGCAATGCAGTCCCTGAGCCATTTAGACAAAGTTGCTGGCTACTGAGACTTGTCTGCATATATCAACTAGACACAAGCTGATTTAAGTATATTTTCTGCACTTATTTAAGATTTGAGTGAGTAAATATTGTGTGTCTTAGATTCAGTAAATATCGTGTCTCTGAATCTCTGCAGTTAGCCATCTGAGCTCACTGAAAGTTGTTAGACTGCTTTGAAATTCCTTTGTTAGTGTTAATTAGCTTGGGGGTTTCTGCTAGCATTAAAATATGTGTTGGTTACATTTCTAGTAATCATTTTAAATCGAGTTGCTGGCTACTGAGACTTGTCTGCATATATCAACTGGACACAAGCTGATTTAAGTATATTTTCTGCACTTATTTAAGATTTGAGTGAGTAAATATTGTGTGTCTTGGAATCAGTAAATATTGTGTCTCTGAATCTCTGCAGTTAGTCCCCCCCCCCCCCGTTTCTTGTTGTGGTGTTAATCTTGGTGGCTTTGAAGTGCCTGACCCTGCTGTAAATCTCTTTTTGCACACTCCTCCTGGACGCATCTCATTCGCTCACTCAAATGAATACAGTGAGATCATATTTTGATTTTGGATACTCTTACCAGTCCCATCTCCTCTGCTGTGTACACAGAGAGCACTTGGGAAGGGCATTCCCCTATATTATCTTAATCTGCTCCGTTTCCTCCATTTCACAAAAAAAAAAAAAAAAAAATTTGCACTTCATCTGCCTTACTGTATTTGTGTTTCTTCCTACTTTATTACCTTATTTTGCTTTTGCCTCTTTTAAAAGTACTCAATTAAATTTATTCTGCTGCCTTTATTACTGCTTGTTAGTAGCCTGATTAAATTGTAACTGTTATTCAAAGGCCCTTGGTTTAAGCACTTGGGCTTCAAACCAGTTGTTTTACATTAAGAAGGATTGTGGTCTGCACTGTTGTGGCAGGACATGTAGCGTACATCATTCTAAGTTGGGAACTGCTGATTGAAGGCTCAGTGTCTGTTATTCTAAAAGTGTATTAGTTCTAGGTTAAGGACTTGGGCTTCAGGCCAGTTATTTTACATTAAGAAGGTTTGTGGTCTGCACTCTTGTGGGAGGAGAGGCTAGATTCTGCCCTTCTGAGCTGGGAATTTCTGGTTAAAGGCTTATTGCGCATGCTTACTTAAACTGTTTCTTTCAGAAATTGGTACGCCTTGTTTGCTGTAGCATAGACTAGATTCAGGCCGGCTAGATCTAGCTTTGTTTGTATGACTTGTGCACTGACCCAGGCTGTCTTTTTTGGAGAAGGTTTCTCTGTACCCTAGTGGCAGGACTGTGCAGTTAGAACTTGTCTGATTGAAGACTGCTGGAACAAGGCTCAGTTTTAAGCTTTTTAACTGGTTAATTGGGTAAAGTGTTGTTTTGATTGTATCTGCTCTATTTTCTGGAAAAAAATATATATATGCACTTGCTCTCGCCTTTCTGAACTAGTATAGTCCAATTTTCATGTTATTGCTGAATCCAGGGTTGTGTTACAAGTTTCTGTGTTGCCATACCTTACTTGGAAGGAAGTTTCTCTGTTCACCTGTGAGAGAGGGGAGCTTTGAGCAGGCTATCTGTCCCTGGAGGAGTGGTTTCAGCCCAGAAGTTAGTAGTTTATTGGCCTTTTTGGGCTAATTTTGATTGTATCCGCTCTATTTTCTGAAAAATATATATATATATAATTGTTTCCCACCTTTCTGAACTAGTATAGCCCAGTTTTCAGGTCATTGCTGAATCCAGGGCTGTGCTACAAGTTTCTGTGTTGCCATACCTTACTTGGATAGAAGGAAGTTTCTCTGTTCACCTGTGAGAGAGGGGAGCTTTGAGCAGCCTATCTGTCCCTGGAGGAGTGGTTTCAGCCCAGAAGTTAGTAGTTTATTGGCCATTTTGGGCTAATTTCTCTCTCTTTCACTTCCCTGCTATAAAAACCTCATTTGCACAGTTTTTACGCTTGTATTCCGCTCAGCAAGTACCTTCCAGGTGTTCTTCAGAGTCTACAGCAGCAGAGAGACAAAAGAGTGACTTTGGAGTGATTAAGTATCACTTTTCTGCTTTTCTTGCTGTCTTAACTTATTCTGCCTAAAACGCCAGGTTTTTTTTTTTTTTAGCGAATCTGTGATTTAAAATGTTTGTTATTGTATACAACTCCGCACAGCTCCTTGTATTGTACTGCAGAGTGATACAGGTAACAGAGAGACCCAAGAGAGACTTTTCCAGATTTAAGTATTTTTTCTCTGTTTTTTTTGCTCGGACTGTCTTTTCCCACCTAAAAAGCAAATTTCTAACTGATCTGTGCTTTAAAAAGTTTAAATTGCATTTGCCTTCTGCTTTTTACAGTTTTTGCACTTGTTTTATATCAGTTTAAGTTGTTTTTGTACTGTATAACTGTTGTAGGCTACACACTAAAGTGCGCTAGCCTGTTTATAGCATTTACAGTGTTTTCTGTGTGCTTTTCTGCTGTTTCCTGAAAAAAAAAAATGATCTTTTCCCGCCTTTGCTGAACTAGATTAGTCCAGATTTCAGGTTTTGCTGAATTCCAGACTGTGGTACAGTTTCCTGTGTTGCCCATATCCTTACTTGGATAGGAGGAATCTTCTCTGTTCACCAGTGAGTGTGAGGAGCTTTGAGCAGCCTATCTGTCCCTGGAGGAGTGGTCTCAGACCCTGAAACTAGTAGCTTATTGGCCGTTTTGGGTCAATTCCTATCTCTTTCAATTTCCCTGCTTTAAAACCCGCATTTGCGCGGTTTTGCACCAGTATACAACTTCGCACAGCTCCTTGTGGTGTCCTGCAGAGTGATACAGGCAACAAAGAGACCCAAGAGAGACCTTTCCAGATTTAAGTATTTTTTTTCTCTGTTGTTTTGCTCTGACTGCCTTTTCCCACCTAAAAAGTGAATTTCTAACTGATCTGTGCTTTAAAAAGTTTAAATTGCATTTGCCTTCTGCTTTTTACAGTTTTTGCACTTGTTTTATATAAATTTAAGTCATTTTTGTATTGTATAACTGTTGTAGGCTACACACTAAAGTGTGCTAGCCTGTTTATAGCATTTATAGTATTTTCTGTGTGTTTTTCTGCTGTTTCCTGAAAAAAACAAAAAAAAAAACAAAAAAAAAAAAAAATTCTCTTTTCCCACCTTTGCAGAACTAGATTAGTCCAGACTTGAGGTTTTGCTGAATTCCGGACTGTGGTATCGTTTCCTGTGTTGCCCATATCCTTACTTGGATAGGAGGAAGCTTCTCTGCTCACCAGTGAGAGTGGGGAGCTTTGAGCAGCCTATCAGTCCCTGGAGGAGTGGTCTCAGCCCTGAAACTAGTAGCTTATTGGCCGCTCTGGGTCAATTCCTATCTCTTTCAGTTTCCCTGCTTTAGAACCCGCATTTGTGCGGTCTTGCACAATTTTGCACATAGCGCAGTGCCACTTAAACTGGTTTAAAGTATTCCCGGCTCCACAAAGTCTGGTCTTCAATTTTTCCCTTAGAACTGTTCTAAATCTCAAAGTAAGCACTCTATTTTCATTCTAAAGCCCTGCAGTTGCTCGTATAAGTAATCTTATAAGTAAGCACTAATAAACTAAAGCACTACACCCTCTTATACTCCCTTTAAGTACTTGGCTCCCTACTGGTCCTTTTTGATCAGTCAAAAAGTAGTTCCTTATACTATTCTGGTATGTCCAAAAGTCAGTTTCGGGTTTACTCTCCAGTCCAGCTGGTGAATCTGGGAATCTTGAGGCAATGTTACAACTGCCTTATGTACACAGACCACCCTCTCCTCCTCCCAACAAGCTCAAATATATGTGAGAGATGCAACTATATAGCCAAACTGCAGGCTAAGCTCTCTCAACCCAATACTGGCGCAGTCAGTCAGGAGGAGAAGGTAACCACACACACCACAAATCCAGTCTCGCATAGACCTATCGCAACAGATAACCAAACACAAACACACAAAAACATACTCGGAGGCTCTAAATAAAAATCTGCCCAAGCAACAGGGACCTCCAAAGCAGACATCCAAGCAACCGCTACCCCACAACAATACCTACGTATTCACATAGTTCACAAAGTCAGTGTGCCACACAGTCACAGCCCTCAAGGCTAAACAACACACCTAATGCACTTGTAATAGGTGGCTCTACTGTCAGCCACATTGACGTCCCACTCACCAGGCTGAACAAGGAGAAGGTCACTGTAAGCTGCCTGTTGGGTGCCAGGATCCGCCACATAACACAAGCACTCAGGTCACTCTAAAGCAAGTACAAATATGACTCCGTCATTGTCCATGCTGGTGTGAATGACCTGAGACGTACCTCCCTGGACTACATGAAAAGAGACAGAGGAGCTATCTGATCATGTAGCCCAGGCCGGTATGACCCTGACCTTTAGTATCTTACCCTCACCAAGAATGATGCCACAGTATAAAGACAAAATGATCACTTTTAACAACTGGCTAAAGTATTGGTGTCATTCAAAGGGGATCCAGTGTCTGTCAGCCTGGGATGACATGCTCGACAAGCCACGTTGCTTCGCTAGGGATGGCTTACACCTGTCACCCCTGGGCTTTCGAATACTGGCCAAGGCTCTTGCCACCCCCATAGTGCCTTTTTTAGGAAAGGCACAAAAGACAAACCCACCTCCATAGACAACACAAAGAAAAAGAAACTAAGGGTAATGCTGCTCAATGCCAGAAGTCTAAATCTCAAGATGCATGCACTCGAGGCTCTCCTCAGTATGGAGGATATCGATATCTGTGCAGTAACAGAAACCTGGTTCAAGGCTCCCAAGAGCACCGCAGCACTACCAGGTTATACCTCATACCATGCTTTTCGGCCCCAAAACTCGGACCGAACCACAAAAGGAGGGGGAGTATCCATATTCATCAAAGATACCCACACCTCCAGGTTAGTGGCACTGCATGAAGCATCGGAGACCATCCATGTGCAACTAACAGTGGGCAAAACTGCCTTTCAGTTTGTAGCCTGCTACAGACCACCCTCCCAAACTCAGGAACCCCACTCGGCTTTCCTGAGAACACTGGAGAATATGAAGGTCTCTCCAAACACCATGATATTGGGTGACTTCAACTACCCAAACATAGACTGGGAGCACTACTCAAGCCCCAACACCCTCGCCCAACGGTTCCTAGAATTTATAAACTCAAATGCTATGGAACAACTGGTCACCACTCCCACAAGAGGGGAAAACATATTGGACATGATCATCACCAACATGGGGACTCTATGTTCCATACCAGAGTTATACCCCTCATTGGTGAGATCTGACCATAAATTAATCTCACTGGACATCCATATCCCGTCCCCACCCCCAGCCAAGGAAACCACGGTGAAGAACTTCTCAAAAGCAAACTTCACACTTCTGAAAACAGAGGTGGAATCCTTCAAAGCCCCCGGGCCAGTGGAAAATACGGCCCAAACCGCAGAATCCTTTACAAACGCTTTCTCTGGACAACTACAGGAATGCATGGAATGTGCTATCCCAAATAAAACCAAGACTCATTCCTCCAAAGGCAGGAGACCTGTCTGGTGGACCCCAGCCATAAATAAGCTATACAACAGAAGGAGGAAGCTACTACATGATAGAGAAAAATCCCAAAAAGGGAAGGCATCGCTGATCAGTAATAGCAAGAAACTACGATCCCTCATAAAATCATCTAAGGCCAGCTTCGAAAGAAAAATTGTACAAGATGCTAAAGATAATCACAAGGCCTTCTTTAGTTATGTCAGGAACCTGGGTGGCAACTCCCAGATATGCTCTGAGTTAGTTCAAAATGACAAAAAATACACTGAACCCACAGACATTGCCAACATCCTGGCAGACAGGTTCAGTGCAAACTTCCACCCCCCCCTTCCACCCCGAAAGAGCAAATGTCTATCCCAACAGAGTGTAGCCTCCCTGACATCACAGATGCACAGGTGAGAGCTGCTCTCTCCAAAGCAAAAAACACAGCATCAATGGGACCGGACGGTGTCACGGGCTGTGCCTTACACAAACTCCCAAGAAGAACTGAACCCTCACAAAGTCACTGTTCAATCTCAGCCTTACTACAGAATATGTACCCAAGGAATGGCGTACAGCAACAGTGGTCCCACTCCACAAAGGTGGTCCCATAATGGACCCCGGAAACTATTGCCCTATAAGCCTGACTAGCCTGGTCTGCAAAGCTATGGAGCGTATCATCATGAAACTCATAAGCAAAGACACTGGGAACCTCCAAACACTGGATCCTACCCAATTCGGCTTTGTTAAGGGCAGATCTTGCCTCTTGAACCTGGTCAACTTCTTTGAAACAGTCACCAAGGTCATAGATGAAGGGAAGGTAGTCCACACACCCTACCTGGACCTCGCAAAAGCCTTTGACACAATACCCCACTTGGGCATCATAAATAAGCTCACCAGCTTAAATATCAACCCCTATGTCACAAGATGGGTTGCAAACTGGCTCAGGGATAGAACCCACATGGTCAGAATTGCAGGTGCCATGTCAGACTTTAAACCAGTTACAAGTGGCGTCCCACAAGGCTCAGTCCTGGGACCTCTCTTGTTCGGTATATATTTCTCTGAGGTACAGGCTAACATGGGAGGACTACGGCTGACCAAGTTCACAGATGAGTGCAAACTGGGTGCCATAATCGACTCGCCGACTGACACAAGCATCCTCCAAAAGGGTCTCACAGAGACGGATAACTGGTGCCAGAGCCATGGCCTAAAGCTAAATGCCAAAAATTGCATAGTCATCCCCTTTGGGAAAAACAAAGTGCCCACAAATTACCACATAGGTGATAATCCATTAAGTACGGAAGAAGTAATTAGGGATTTGGGGACCCAAGTAGACAGCAATCTCTCCTTAATGGACATGTTCCACCTCAGGAAATCCAAATCCCTTAGAGCTACACGCTCCAGGGACTTAAACCTCAGCACAGAAATAAATAGGACATGCTGGAGGGACAGATTCATATCCCAGAGGCACCCCTCACTCTGGAACAAAATCCCAATCCATGTTAGGCAGAGTCCCTCAATGACCCTCAAGAGAAATCTTGACGAGTGGATGGGAGATCGTAGGTTTACCCCTGGGATCTCTTCTGTGTCCCTACTAGACAGAGGCACTGTAAACTAACCTCAAAAGGGCTATCTTCTGTGACCTACTATACAGAGGCACAGTCAACTAATCTAAAAAGGTGGCGAAAGCCAAACACACTCTGGCTAGGCTTATAAATGCCCTAGGGCAGATAGCCTAGTATCAACCTATGAACCTATACTGCACCTCCCATTCTAGGGTCAGCAAAGGAAACGAAAAGCTGGTCTGGCTTGCAAAATGATTTAATTCTGTCCAGATAAAAGCGCAATTGTCTATGAACATCCAGGGAATGAAGGCAGTATTCTCCCTTGTTAGAGTAATTTGGGAAGAACACAGGGAGTTCGATGGATTGGTTAATCGAAAAGTCAGAAACCATTTTGGGGAGAAAAGATGGGTTAGTTTGAAGTGATACTCTGTCCTTATGAAAGATCATATAAGGGCTCTTGATACATAATACTTGTAATTCAGACATTCGTCTTGCTGAAGTTATAGCCACCAGGAAAAAAGATTTCCATGATAAGAATTTTAGATCACAGGTGGCAGCCGGCTCAAACGGTGGCAGGGAGAGAGCCTGCATAACCCAGGACAAATTCTGTGCCTCCACCGGCAGTCTGATGGGAGGCCTGCTGTGAAAAATACCCTTGAGGAAGGTCTTGCAAAGACGAGAGAAGATAAGTGGTACTCCTTCAGACCCATTACGGAAGTTGGAAATAGCTGCTAGATGGACTCGAATGGTAGAAGCCGAGGCCCCTTTGTTGAACACCTCAGCTAAATAATGAAGAAAAGTGGCTACGGAGGCTGAGAAAGGGTCTAGCTCTTGATTACGTGACCAAATAGAGAATCTTTTCCATCTATCCCTGTAAAGTTTACTGGTGGATGGTTTATGAGAAGCCGAAATAATAACTCGGACAGGTGAAGAAAGGATTTCCTGCCTGGTGACTAACGGAAGTGGAGAAACCAAGCTGTCAGCATGAGGGTGGACAGATTCGGGGGAGTCAGCCCTTGTGGGTGAGAAATTAGGTCATGACGAGTGTCTAGGATCCAAGGAGGTTGTAAAAGAGGAGGTCGAAGGAAGGGAAACCATACTTGACAAGGCCAGAATGGAGCGATGAGGATCACTTTGCTTCCCAACCAAATAACCTTCCGTACAACAAGGGGAATCAGAGGAATCGGAGGGTAAGCATAAAGAAGACCCGTGGGCCAATCGTGGACTAGAGCGTCTCTCGGTGACTCCCCGAGAGGGGGAAAGAGGGCAAAGCAGCTGCTGCATTTTGTATTTGAAGGGGAGGCGAAAAGGTAGCAGCATTGCTGGCCCCAGTGGCTGAAAATTTCCGTCGCCACACTCGGGTTGAGAGACCACTCGCGAGGATGAAGGCTGCATCTACTCAATCTGTCCGCAATCACGTTGGAGCTCCCCGGGATATGCGTTGCAATCAGGAAGTGGTTGGAAGCTATCGCCCACTGCCAGATTCTCATGGCTTCGCGACAAAGGGGGTAAGACTTGGTCCCTCCCTGTTTGTTTATGCACCAGACCACCGACATGTTGTCTATGTGCCTTGGACTGACTGTCCCTGGATGTGGCCTCCTCACCCCATCAAGGAAGCATTCGTGGTCACCGTGGCACTGGGCTGTGGAACCTGGAAGCCACGACACCAAAGATTTTCATCTGTACTCATCCACAAGAGGAGATCTTGTTTACAAATGTTGGTGATGAGGATCTTTGAGCTCGGGGGTGAAGATTGGGTATTCACTGGGCAAGGAGCCATTGTAGTAATCTCATGTGTAGTCTGGCTAAGAGGACTATGGGGATGGCTGCAGCCATAGATCCCAAAGCTTGAAGAATCTCCCTTGCAGACACCTTGCTTTGATAGAGTATCACCTAAACTTGTGCTCTGAGTCTCGGAAGCCTGTGGGGAGGAAGTGAGATTAGGCTTGACTGAGTGTTGAATACTGCCCCTATGAATTCCAGTTGTTGTGATGGTTGAAGGTTTGATTTCTCCCAGCGTATGGTGATGCCTAATGACTCCGCTAGAGCCAATGTGTAGCGGAGGGCCCTGACAAGAAGACACTTGGTGGGGGTGAAGAGGAGCCAATCATCTAGATATGGAAACACCTGGAATGCCTGAAGTCTCAGATGAGCTGTTACCATTGAAAGACATATTGTGAACACTCTGGGGGCCGTCGAGAGACCGAAAGGCAGGGCTCTGAATTGATAGTGACTGGCTCCCAACCAGAAGCAAAGGAGGCTCCTGGAGTGCTTGTCCATCTTCATATGGTAATACACATCCCGGATATCTAATGAGCACATCCACACACCCTCGTGCAGAAAGGGGAAGATGGACTGAATCGTGACCATGCGGAATTTGGTCTGAACTACTGATTTGTTTAACTGACTGAGATACAGAATGGGTCTCTAGTCCCCTCTTTTCTTTGGCACCAAAAAGAATCTCAAGTAGAACCCTGATCTGCACTGATCTGAGGGGAACTGTTGGATGGCTCGTTTTTAAAGTAGCTTTCGTATTTCGGAAGCTGCCTCCTCCCTTTGACTGGGTGGAAAATCGGGAAGGGATTGCGGAGGTCTTGGATAGGATATTAGTGGAATATGGCAGCCTCTGGTAATGATTCTCTGCACCCACTGATTGTTCGTAATGGATAGCCAGGCAGCTTGGTGCAGAAAGAAACGTGCCCCGACTGCTTCCAGAGGAAAGCAATCGGGCAGTGCCTCAGGAGCACTGATACGGTCTACCTGAGAAGGAATCTCTGGAGCCCTGGTTCCGGGGAACTCCTCTGCCCCAAAAGGGATGTCTTCCATTATTTGAACCCCCTCTACCTCTGGACGAGTCCTCACCACATGCATCCTGGAAAGGACCTTGAGACTTCTTGTGCCACATCTTTCCGCTCCTCTGATTCCTGGAGAAGGAACGCTGTGGTTTGGAAAAGTGTAGGCCAACGGCAGACAAGGTCTTCCCGTCTTGCTCACACCTGGCTAGTGTATCCTTGACCTTAGTTCAAACTGAGCCGAGGGCTTGATAGGGGCATTTAGAAAGGAAGACTTGAAGGAGTCCGCGAGGTCACAGATGCGCATCCAGGCGTGCCGTATCATGACTACGCCTGTACCCGCAGCTCTAGCTGTTCCTTCGATTGCATGTGGCAGCAGCCTCATGGATGAACTAGACATGGATTTTAGGGTGGCAAGTTGGGAAGCAACTTTATCTCGTGCTCCATCCGACACTTGACCCGCGAGGGTTCCGGAGAGCTCGGAGATGATATCTCTCTGCAGCTTCATAAAATGTGCCAGAAAGTTCTGAGACCTAACCACGGAAGTCACTGACGCAAAGACTCACTTCCCTAACCTGTCCACTGCTCAGGACTCTCTGTTGGGCGGGTGAACAGCAGGACTCTCTTCTGCAAGGTCCTTTATCGTGGCAGCCGTCACCATCATAACATCTGCTGGTAAGCCTCTGGACCAATGGGGTTGATCCTCTGGAGGGGAGAGCACTTTGTCTGATCTCCTGGGGATGGCCTCAATGGAGTCAGGGTTCTTCTAAGCCCATTGCATGATGAGTTTAACCAACTCATCGGCAGGGGGGGGGTCACCCAGAAGTAGAGGGGCAGGAGCAAAAGACCTGCAGGAATACGGATTCCTCTGAGGAAGGGGTTGAGGACTTCCAGTCACCCCTCTGCTTCCAGATTTCCATCATGTCCCCGAAGGAGACATCACAGGATGACCGTGGGGACCCTTCCCCATCATCATAGTCCATATCCTCTGTGAGGGCCTCCTCTGAGGAGTCCGTGTGTTTCCTCTTACACACCCGTTTTCAAGGGGGTTCTTTGGTGGAAACATCCGAAGAAGACTCAAAAAGTGAAATGCCCTGGACAGGGGTCTCCTGGGCCTTGAGCTCTCTGGGGGAATAACCAACTATGGAGGAATTCTGGCAGCAAGCATCCTCTCCATCACCTGGAAAGCAGGCCTGCCCGAAGAGGAATGGGAGCCCGGAAATGAAGAAGACAAAATCAGAACTGGCGTCACACACCCCACTCCAGATGGTCCATCCCCAGGGATGGAACCTCAATCAAGCTTGGAGTGGTAGTCACCCTCTGATCCGAAGTCGGGGCCGACACAACTGTCTGAACAGACACCAAAACCAGGGGCTCCACCCTCCCAAGCATGAGATTGAGGAAGGGTGGGTTCTGACGGAACTGGCACCCAAAGGGATCTCGGAGCCTCAGACAGAGTTGTCAGCGCAGAGGAAGGAATTCCTCTAGTCAAAGTTGGATACATGAGCCTTGGAACCGAGGGGTCCAAGGGAGGAGAGTAAGTAGGGGTTGCTGGAGAAATAGACCGAAAGATAGGAGTGGGATAGGGTCTAGGCGGATTTAAAAGGCGTACCACATCCAATTCGGAAAGGCTCCTGGTGGATCTCACTGATGCACCTGAGGGGGAGTTAGGCTGGTCTAAAAAGGGGCTGCAGGCTTGTCCAGCAAATGGGTCCACATTGGATGGGTATCAGGTCCGTGGTGTGTCGCAGAACAGCACCGACGATTCCAATTTTGCAACAAGTAATAAAGGTATGGTCGGAGCCGTGAACGGGCTCGCAGCAGACGTCACTATAGGGGTGGATGGCAGGAATTGTTCCGAGGTAGTTGTCGGAACCAATATCAAAGTCAAAACGGGCGAAGTCGGTACCGATAAAGAAGTCAATGCACTGGCTGGTACAGAGGTCATAAGCGGTGCCGTAATTGTTGGTGCTGGGGTGGGCATCGACAAGGCTACCTCAGAAAACTTCATTGGAGCCGAGCTCGGAGCCGATGTGTTAGTCGACACCTTGTTGGCAGAACGGTGTTCAGAAGAGGACTTATGGGTCTTGTGCTTGCAACCTTTACCTCTGTCACCAGCCAATGAAGAGGGGTCCAATCGAGGATGCTTCTTGTCCGAAGCAGGAGGGGGTGAGACCTCTGTCACAGAAATGGCCTCCGAAAAAGGCAAAGCAAGCAGGCCCTTTAAAATAAGTTTGTGCTAGTTTCAGTCAGCGGACGCTGAATGAACGTCTTAACAGATATCACACAGGGGTTTCGCCGACAAATGCGGAACCCCCAGACAGTATACACATTCTTCATGGAGGTCACTATTCAGCAGTTTACCACTGAAAGAAGAGCAGTGTTTAAACCCTGTATTTCCAGTCTTTTCAGACATCCAAGAACACACTCTTGCACACACGGGAAGGAGAGAGGAAAGAGAGGAAATGAAGGAGAGAAAAAGCAAATACCAACAATGGTAACAAGATACTGTAAAGGTAGAAAGTTAGAAATACCAAGAAATTACCAACAATGGTAAAAGAGAAATACCTGTGGGTAGAGCTGAAGCAATATAGAACAACAAGAACAAGTTATAAAAGGAGAAAACATTTTTTTTCAAACTACTAAATATATCTGAAAAAAGCATTTAGCTGGAGAGCTCGGTGAAATGCTGCTATATAGCTGTGCGGCAATTGAGATCTGAGGTAACTGAGCAAAGGGCACTGTGGGTAGCAGCTTAGCATGAGAGATTTTGCTGCACGCAAGCTTGGTATTAGGCCAACTCGGTTCTGAGGGATCGGAACCGAACCCATCAGTGATGAATAGGAAGAAGATTAACAACTTCAGATGAAGAGTTAGCTGCATCTGTTGCAAAGATTAGGGATGTCACTAGAGCTCCCTGCATCACCCCAAATACAGTTATTATCATTTAGTGATCGATATGAAGGTGAAATACCTCTACCTGGGAGTCTATTAGGCTGGCCAACTTCAGTGGAGTCAGAAGTACCAGGCCAGTTGCCTGGATAACATGTGTAGAGCTGAGTCTTGGTCAATATCCATTCAACAGTATGGTAGCACATTCTAAGAATGACCTGAAACATTGGCACATACCTAGCTGGAGCCTGAAAAAAGGAAAAGGCTAGCAGTGGCACAGCTACAGTGGGGTGAAACAGGAAGCCACCCTGGCTGCAGAGTGTTACGAGGACAGATCAGCCAATTCCAACTGCAGTTCAGTCCATACTGGATTTAGAAATAAATGCCGGTACGCATTTGCAATAAAAATGGTATTGGTGTGTGTGTGTGTCTGTGTGCGTGTGAGTGTGTGTGTGTGTGTGTGTGTGTGTGTGTGTGTGTGTGTGGTAAACTGCTTGCAGTTTAAAAGGGAAGGATTTTTTTTTTTTTTTGATTTGCTCCTCATATCCAAGTAGAAGAATTAATTTTTTGGATGGGCACCAGATTGTGGTACAACACCAGGCACAAAACTGAGCCCAACCTTTAGAGGTGTAGCTAGCTAATCTAGTAGCAGGCACCACATGAAATAAGGAAAAGTAAAGGGTTCTGGGCTATGCCACAGATCCTACCCAAGAGAGGTTCTCCTGGAGATTAGAGAATGAAGAATGCAAAATGCTATGAGAAAGACATCATAATCTATGGAAACGTGTTGCTGAGGAAGAGTCCCTAAAGAATCTGAAAACTGGGAGCGGGGAGTTCAATTCAGTAGAAGCGGACATTCATACCAAAACTTTGGAGAATACAACTGGGGTCCTATGGACCTAAAGAGGAACACAATGAAATACATAATATAAAGAAAACAACATCTTTCCACCCTGTGTATGAATTGCCATAGAAGAGACCACTGAATTATCCATGGAGCCTGACAAAAGGTACCATGAAAGATGACACAGCACCTGATGGGCTTGAGCAGTTCCAGGACAGGCCTTTACAAAAGCTCAACACATAGGACTGGAGGGCTCAACAAATGAGAACTTCTGTGCAGTCCCTTGACTTGGCCCCATTCTTCACTTCAAGCTTTTCTCCACTGCTCTATACAAACTTCTCAAACAATTAAAAGTTCTGTGAAGCCTTATGTCTACAACGCCATGTGGTCACATAAAAAAAAAAAAAAAAAAAAAAAGAGAGAGAGAAGTAACATGATACACAACCAAGGTGACCTGATCCATGACAAATGAGATACTGGAGCATTCTTAACAAATGGAATTTGCTTTCCACTTGTACACATCTAAAATTTCAAAGTCAAGTTGAAATAACTGGAAATGTCTGCAATACATTTGGAAAAAAAACATTTCCAAAAGAGTACAGTTGTGCAAATAAACCTAACATGACATTATACATTTTAATAGTCACTGCTACAGTCATCTTAGCAATATGAGTTGCTGAACAGCTAGCCAGCCAGCTTCCAAAGCTTCTGGGCACCTTATACACACCCAAATAATTGATCATCACAAGCTGTGCTGATTAAAAATACAGGTTTGGGTGCAAAGCCTTTCAGAGCTTTAAAGCCAATGGAGAGGGAGGTCGAGCCTTAAAAGGGCAATGCTAGGTACAACAGAAAAAATAAATATTCACACCCTGGCATAAACCACACACCAAAAAATAAGGAGGTTGGAGGGAGTGCCTACCGCAGCAGCGATCATTTCATTCAAACATCTACTGTAATGGTAGTTAACTTACACAACTGCATTATGTTCATCATTATTATCCATTATCCCAACTTACTATATCAGTGAGGTACTGAGGTGGTGGTGCTGCGGTAGCGTTGTCGCCTCACAGTTAGACGTTGCCCGTTCGATTCTCAGCTAGAGCATCTTGTGTAGTGACATGCGTGAATGGGCATTCCTTCATTGAAGGTTGTGCGTTAGGCCAGGCAAGCCAATACGTACAAAAATCTACTGCCAATCATTAGCGGACAGGAGTTCCGCTGTGGCGACCCCTAACCGGGAAAAGCCGAAAGACACAAACAAACTACATCAGTGAGGTGGAAGGGGAAGAGTCCAGGAGCCCCTAGAAAATGGTCCTAGCAAAGGCTGATCAGACCTAGAGAATGAATCAAGTTTGTAATGTCTTCTAAACATATGTATAGAAGAACCAGTTGCTGCTTCTAGAATACTTTGAATCCATCCCTTTCCAAAAAGCCATAGATAAAGCCATTCCCTGGTACAGTGGGCCTTGACCCTGCCTGGAACAGTTTTGCTGTGGTGAGTATAACCAAAGGGCAATAGCCTAAGACAACTATTTTGAAATGGTCTGTTTTGACAGAAGTTATCCCTTCTTCTTACCTTCAAGAGAAATTAACAATTGATATGGAAGATCTGAAAGATTTAGCTCCATCAAGATAGCGTCTGACTTGTTTGTGTACATCTAAGGTATGGAGTATCCTTTCTCCCTTATTTTCAGGTTCAGGAAAGAAATTTTGGAAGAAGGACAGTTTGGCTTAAAGTAAACACAGATACCACTTTAACCATAAAAGGAGGATTAGTTCTCAAAGAAACTCGTCGCTGTTGAAAATAAGATGGTGTTAATCACCATAAAAGCTTGCAACTCAGATATTCTTTTTGCAGAGCACAGAACAAATCAGTACAACAGTTTTCCTCATAAAGAAACTACAGTTTTGTACCTACCATAAATGTAGATGTTTGAGTGGTTATACTGCTGCAGTCATCACACTTGGGTTATCCTGTCGTCAGGCGGTCCCGCAGTCGGCCGAATCCCAAAGTCCTGGTCCGGCGTCGGTTGTCGTCGCCTCTTCCCTGACGTCAGAGCGACAGGGGTATAAAAGAGACAGCCGACTCCATTTTCTTCAGTTTTTCTTGCCCCAGATGTCAGGTGCCCCCAACTAGGAAGGCAATACAATAGCTATGCAACAATACCTTAGTAGATAAACAACAGTACTAGCTGTTAGCAAATACACCATATAGACATGCATCCAACTGATTGATGTACATGGAGTTGTAACCAACACCCTGGTATGTAGAGAGGACGGAGGGAGGGTAACCTGGACTGCAGCAGTATAACCACTCGAACATCTACATTTATGGTAGGTACAAAACTGTACTATGTTCATCGTGCTATACTGCTGCAGTCATCACACTTGGGTAGAATCCCAATGCTATGGAAGGGTGGCTGGTACTAAACTGGGTTAGGTGATGCTAGGATGCCCTGCAGAACTGCAGTGGCAAAACCAGCTCTGGTTTTTGAGTATAATGGAAGGTGTTAGTGCTTGGTAAAGGCGTGCACTGAACTCCAAGTAGTTGCCTCCAGAATGTCTTTGGTTGGAACCCCTCTGAGAAAGGCTGCTGAGGTTGCAGTAGCCCTGGTAGAATGGGATCTAATATTGACAGGCACTGCCTTCCCATGGTGCGAGTAGCAAAAGCGGATGCAATGTGCTATCCATTTGGAGATGGTCTGTTCTGAAATAGCCTTTCCTTGTGAACCTGCAGCATATGATACAAAGAGTTGGTCAGTTTTTCTGAAAATCTTTGTCTTATCTAAATAGTAACGTAGCTGTCTGTGAATGTCCAAAGAGTGAAGGAGCCTTTCTCCTTTATTCTTTACGTTAGGATAAACGGTGGGTAAATGAATGGTCTGATTCAAAGCCACACTGGATACTACTTTGGGCATGAAGGTAGGGTTAGTTCGTAAACAGACTCTGTCCTGATGGAAAATGATGAAAGGTTCCACTGCCATAAGTGCCTGTAGTTCTGAGACCCTGCGTGCTGAGGTAATAGCCAGTAACAAGGCTGTTTTCCAGGATAAGTATTGTAGTTCTGCTGAGAAGGCTGGTTCGAAAGGAGGCAGTGTTAACTTTTCTAAAACGAAGTTCAGGTCCCAAGTTGGTGTTGGTGGTTTTCTGGGGGGGTCTTATATTCTTAGCCCCTCTGAGAAACTGCCTAAGTAAAGGGTGTGAGAAAATTGGAGGATCCGTATTATATTGAACTGAAATGGCTGAAGCATGGATCTTAATGGAGGAGAAGGAAAGGCCTTGGTGTAGCATCTCAGTTAGGTATTGCAGTATGTGAGGAATGTTTGGTATCCAAGGATTTTGACCTTTAGCCTGGTGCCATGCACAAAATCTTTTCCATTTGTCTGTGTAAGTCTTCCTGGTGCTGGGCCTCCTGGCCTCCAAAATGACATTCAGGACGTCCTTTGAGAGAAGTGTTGATTGATAATTTAAGGAATTCTCCATGCAGCTAAATTTAAAGTTCTGAGCTGGCTGTGACAGGTTTGAGAGTTTTTCTGAGTCAACAGTAGTGGGAATTGAGGCAAGATCCATGGAGGGTTGTGAGTCAAGTTCCTTAGTAACGGGTACCAGTGCTGGCGTGGCCAGTCCGGAGCAATGAGGATCATTTGTGGTCTCTCTGATCTGACCTTCAATAATACCTTGGTCAATAGAGGTAGTGGAGGGAAGGCATAGACTGTCAGCGTTGTCCAACTGAATGATAGAGTGTCCACTTTCCAGGCTAGGGAGGGATAAGTCCTTGTGCAGAATTTTTGGAATTGGCAATTGTTGGGGGAGGCAAATAGATCTATGTCTGGACGTCCCCATCTTTGAGTTATCATTGAAAATACTTGTGGGTGTAGTCTCCACTCGTGAGGGTCTGCCATATTTCTGCTTAATTCGTCTGCCAATAAGTTTTCCTTTCCTGGCAGGAATTGTGCTTGTAGTTGTACTTGGTAGGTCAATGCTGTGTTCCATAAGGTCATAGCCTGTCTGCATAAAGGGTAGGAGTGTGTTCCTCCCTGTTTGTTTATGTACCACATAACTGTGGTGTTTGTCTGTCCTTATTAGAAGTTATCCTGGATGCAAGAGGTCCTTGAAGGCTGTCAGTGCATTTTGCACAGCTAGCATCTCCTTTTGGTTGATGTGAAGATGCAGTTGTTTTGCAGACCATTTGCCCTGTATGCACTGTCCTGCCATGTGTGCTCCCCAGGCGTAGTCTGAAGAATCTGTTGTCATGGTTTGGTTTGCTGGAGGTAAGACGAAAGGAAGACCCTTGTTTATTTGACATGCTTGAGCCCACCATAGGAACTCTTTTTGAAGGCGGGGAATGACAGGTATACTTTTTTCGAGGCTGTGCCTGTGTTGAGACCATACACTTTTCAGGTACCATTGTAGTTTTCTCATATGCAGCTTTGCATATGGGATTAGTTGAATGCATGATGCCATGAACCCCAATGCCTGCAGGATTTTCTTTGCAGTGAGCTGGGTAAAAGTTGCTATCTTTTTGAAGTATTGAGTCAATTGTTTTTGTTTGTCTGGCGTGAGGTAAGCCATCTGGGCCGTTGTATTTAAGCTGGCACCCAGGAATATTATCGGTTGCGAGGGTATTAGTTTTGACTTCTTTTTGTCTACTTTGTACCCTAGGCAACTGAGCAGCTGTGTTACAAAAGCCAGATGCTGTAACAGGATGTCCTTGCTGTCCGCTTGGATCAGGCAGTCGTCCAGATATGGATAAATTTGTATTCTTCATTGTCTGCAATATGCAATTACTGATGCCAGGCATTTCGTAAATACTCTGGGCGCAGTCGATAAGTCACAGGGCAATGCAGAGAATTGATAATGCGTTGTACCTGCCAAAAATCTGAGGTATCTTCTGCAATCTTGTCTGAGGGGGACATGCAGGTATGCCTCTGAGATCCAACGTTACCAGCCAAGACTCCTTGCCCAGCATGGGAAGGAGCTGCTGTAGTGTGAGCATTTTGAATATGGGTACCTTCCAGGTATGTGTTCAGGATTGAGAGGTCTAAGATGGGCCTCCAGGCTTTGTCCTTTCTTGGGACTAGAAACAGTCTTGAGTAAAAACCTTGACCTTGCTCCTTTGTAGGTACCGTCTGAATTGCTTTCATATCCATGAGAGCTGAAATTTGCGTTTGAGCCTCTGCCCATTGGTTTGGAGGCAGATTTGGCATGCCTCTCATCCATGGTAAAGTGTGGAAATGAAATCTGTAGCCCCAGGTAATAATGTCCAGAATCCATTTGTCCTTTGTTATGATGCGCCAGTTTTGTGGAAAAAGAGACAGTTTTCCTCCCAAAGGTGCTGCCAGGGCAATTTTGCTTGGCAGGCGAAGAGGGAAGTCATTGTGTTCGTTTCCTGAAGGGTTGAGATCTTTCGTCTCCACCTCTTTGAGTTGTTGTATGCCATTGTCTAGGCCTGAAAGAACCTTGTGGCTGGCCTCTGCCCCTTGGGAGCCTGTACCTACCTCTTTGGGGTCTGTCTGATGCAGGAAAGGACCAGTTTTTTGATGGCCAGTTTCTGCTGAAACGAGGAGGTTGTACCTCTAAAAAATCTTTAACTGTTTGCATAGATTTTGCCTTTTCTTCCATTTTCTTTAAAACTTCCTCTGCTTTGACACCAAATAACACATCTTTCTGCAATGGAGCATCCAATAACTTTGCTTTGACATGTTCTGGTAAGGCTTGTTCTTTAAGCCAAGCATGCATACGTATTACACACCCTGTGACAGCTGCTCTACATGAGGCTTCCAATGAATCAAACCCACACTGTAAGGTATGCTTTCCCACCTGTTCTGCTGCATGCAGCAAATCCTGCATCTCTTTAAAATCAAGTTGATCTGTCTGAGGGATCAGTTTCTGCTTTAACTGTGCAATCAAATACTGTTGGTATTTTAGCATGTGGAATTGGCAGTTTAATGCCCTCATGGCCAAAGTGGCAGACGTATACATTTTCTTTCCCCATCTTTCTAATGCTCTGGAATCTCTTTCAGAAGGAAGTGGATTCTTAGCAGTAGAGGCCTTAACCCCTTTGGGACCCTGGGAAATGGTCTCGGGGTCTGCAGTAGGGCTTTTGTATAGAAACTTATGAGTATCAGGAACTCAATAGTATCTGTCTGGTTTAGCTAGTGCTGGAGGTAAGGAATCCGGGTTTAAACTGGATTCAGAGAAAACATCATCCAAAATGTCTAAAACTGGAGGAATTGCCAGGGGTCTATGCTGTGGAAGAAGAAGAAACTCACGGAGTCTTTTCTTGGGAGTCAGAGTAATCTTGGCCTTCCCAGTGGAAGTGTTCCCTCATGGTGTGTAAAGTTTCCCCAAAAAAGTAGTCTTCAGGGGGGGAGACAGAGGGAATGTACTCTTCAGCATCTGAGTCTTCATAAGGAGGGAAGGAGTAATCCTGGTCGTCAGAGTTACCTGAGGAAATGGATGCTTGGTCAGAGGAAGGATAATCTTCCTCCAGTCTAGGCCTTTTGTCAGGTGGGGGTTGGGATCCCCTGATAAGGGTAATTAAATCCTCAGCCATCTTAAGCATCTGTTTTTTAGGCATAGGGGCCTGTGGGGGGGTGTGTGGCCCCGGTTTTCTAACTTTCAAGGGGGCTTTGAGTTTAACAGAAGGCTTGGCAGAGATAGTAGTCGGTTTGAAAACACCTTCAGAGACCGAAGGTCTATCCAAAAATTCCGGATCCCCGTCGGGGCTGGCGTCCGAGGAGTGAGGTGGAACCGGTTCCTGAGGCCCAACTGCTTCGGTTTGGGAGGCCGTCAGAATTTCTGAATTTGCGGTAGTCAGGGGCTGCGAAGGCGCCTCGTTGAAAACCGGAGAACCGGCGTCAGGCCTTGCTGAGGCCTCGGTATCTGGTCTTGGCCTTGGCTGCCGGTCCTTATCTTTGCGTTTTTTAATCATTGCAGATGTCGGTTGCTCCGACGGCATGCTATAGTTAAATTTTCTGCCAAAATAATGCTGGGCGAATTCTGCCTGATGCTTAATTGTACATTTGTTGAACCTAGCACAAAACCGACAACCAGAGACGTCGTGGTCTGGGCCTAGGCAAGGAATACAATAAGAATGAAAATCCTTATGAGATATTTGCTTCCCACAAGAAATACAATTATTAACTTTGTCTGACATTGGTCTGAGGCAAGAAAAGTTTTCCCAACAGCGCACTTAGCTTTTGAGAAGACTTCGGGCTGAAACTCTATTCGAAAATTTCAGGAGCTGGCCGGCCGGCACTTGCGAACTGCTTTTGCTTTGGGTACCACGCGGCAAGAAAGACTGAAGAAAATGGCGTCGGCTGTCTCTTTTATACCCCTGTCGCACTGACGTCAGGGAAGAGGCGACGACAACCGACGCCGGACCAGGACTTTGGGATTCGGCCGACTACGGGACCGCCTGGCGACAGGATAACCCAAGTGTAATGACTGCAGCAGTATAGCACGATGAACATCTAAAAGTTAGCCAGATCAGATGGTTCAAATGGAGAAACTGTTAGCTTCTTTAACACAAAATTAAGACCCCAAGGAGGGGCCACCAGTTTTCCTGGAAGCCTCTAATGCCCTTTCAAAAACATTCTGACATGAGAATGTATTGAAAGAGGAAGATCAATGGGCAGATGTGTTGAAATGGCTGATAAATTAAGCATGACAGAGGAGTAAGAAAGGTCACAGGATAATTACTCACACAACCATTGTAAAACCAGAGGACAGCTAACCCTGAATAGGTGCTGGTTATGTTACTGGCACCAACTAGAAAACTTTTCCATTTGCTAATGTATAATTTTCTAGTAGCACACTTTCTTGCCTCTATTAGTACCTGCTGCACATCCTCAATAAACAGGTGCTTAGAGAGAAATAAGACCCTATCATCCAGGTAGTTTAAGTTGACTGGGGTCAGTGTGCATCAAACAACCCTGATCCTGGGTGAGTGGTGCATTCTGTTAGGATGCTAGTGGTAATTAACCCTGACCATTTCCAAAAGAAGGGAGAACTACCATTGCCGGAGCCAGAAGGGAGTCACCACAATGACTTTGAGGGGATTCTTTCTGAATCATCTTATATCCAAGATAGTTTCATGGAAGGGATGAAAAAGAATGCAGGAACATTCCTGTCAAAGAAAAGGAAAAGGCATCCATCTTAAAGGCCTTCTTGCATGGAGTCCTGAACAGAATTTTGCCAGCTGATTGTTCAGAGTGGAGGCAAATAGGTCTACACTTCAGGAATGCCCTACAGATGGAATAAATCTTGGAAGACCCCACCGCCACCCTGATCAGGTTGCTATTCATAAGAGTCTGCCCTTGTCCTACACAGCTCGTCTACAACATAGTTGTGCTCTAACAGAACATAGGATGCCTGTGGAGTAAGATTGTGCTGTGAAGCTATATCCCAAGCTAATGTGGCTAGTCCCCCTTACCTGTTGATCTACCAAATGACTGTGGTATGGCTTGCAACAACTTGGAGAGGTCTGGTGGACCACAGAAAATTCAGAGACATGTGTGCTTTGATCAGACCAAGCATCTCTTTTACATTTATGTGCTTGTGTTTGACCTTGGTGTCCCACACACTCTATACTTTAATCCCACCTGAAACTGCTACCTAAGCAAAGTTCTAGGCCAGTGTGATGACTGACTGCTTTGGAGCAGGGGGAGAGAGAAGAGATCTGGGTTTAGGGAAATTTGCTGTCTTTTCTAACAAACCCCAGCACTGGGATTGAAAAGACAAGGGATGTTGGTGCTGGTACCTAAGAGACTTCAGATACTATTTTATCTCTGTAATATGGAGTCTTGCCAAAGCTATCATGAGAACTGCAGAAAGCATGCGATCCAAAATCTTGAGGTATCCCCTCACAGCAAGCAACGTCTGAGTGGAAAACCTTAGAGATAGATCTATTTTTTCCTTGTGAAAGAAAAGCTCATTTAACTGAGGTGTCTAGTTGACACCCCAACAAAATAATCCTGTGTGAAGAAGGCAAAAAAGACCTCTGACTATTTTCTTGCCATCACAAGCTTGTATTAGAGCTCTCTTACTCAAGTGAGACATTCCTGACATTTTCAAAAAGATTCTGCAAAGATAAAGTCATCTAAATATGGAAATTGTGAATGCCCAGTTGTCTGCAATCTATAGCTGGAGCTAGAACCCTTTGTGAACATACTTGATGCAGTGGACAGTCCAAAGGGTAAGGCAGATAACTGATAGGGTTTTGTGTTTCTGGATCACACTAAAAAATACATGAAGTCTGCATGAATAGGGATGTGATAAGCATCTTTTAAATCTACTAGCGTTATCAGGAAATTTTAATGAGAAATAAGTAACAGGTTGTGAATGTACCTCATTTTGATCTTGGGCACATCACAAACAGGTTTAAGAAAGAAGAATTCAGAGTGAAACTGAGTTCTCCTTAGAGTCTGAATCAGAAAACTGAGATCCCGCTACATCTCTCCCTTTATCTTCCTGTCCAAATTCAGAGTCATGAATTGCTTCAAGAAAAGAGAATTTTTTTTTTTTTTTTTTTTACCAGAAACCATCTTACAAGAAGGCACAATGGCCTGAATTAATTCCTGAGCCAAACCTAGTAACTCCTCCTATCTAAAAGACATTTGAAGAGGAGTAGATACACGTTTAGTTTTCAGTTTCTTTTTGACAGGAAAAAATGGACTAACTGTATTATGCCAGAAACAGCTCTTCCCGGGAACAGGCAGAACATTCAGACTAAAGAGTGAAGCCATCCCTGTTCCCTTTTCCCAGGACATACAAGAGTGGCTCTCCGTGCCTACTGAGGGAACCTTAACAGTTACAGAGGACATGGGTAACTCTTATTCCATAGTGGCTGTAGGTGCTACATGAGGGGGATCCATGGTAAAATTAGTCTGAGAAGCAAGCTATGCCACCACAGCAGTCACCCACCTGTGGCCGAGGCAAACTGCTAGCCTGCTGTGGTGGCAAAAGCTGTTTGCTTAACTTTTTCTTTTTGCAGTTGGAAGAAACAGTGGAAAGTACAGTTTTGTACCTACCATAAATGTAGATGTTCGAGTGTTCACCCTGCTGCACTCATCACACTTGGGTAATCCTGCAGTCAGGTTGCTGTCGCTTCTTCCCTGACGTCAGTGCGCCAGGGGTATACAAGAGGCATCAGACGCCATTTTCTTCAGTTTTTCTTGCCCCAGATGTCAGGTGCCCCCAACAGGTAGGCAAAATATATATGTGTGTATATATACATATATATATATATATATATATATATATATATATATATATATATATACACATACACACACACATATAGCTAGATAAAAATAAAACAATACCCTTAGGCACAAGCAAATACACCACAGAGGTAGTATAGGATAGAGTGGTAGAGATAAGTTCAGCTATTTCAGAGCGGATGGAGGGAGGGTCACCTGGAATGCAGCAGGGTGAACACTCGAACATCTACATTTATGGTAGGTACAAAACTGTACTATGTTCATTGTGTTACCCTGCTGCAGTCATCATACTTGGGTTGAATCCCAAAGCTAAGAATGGGAGGTGGAGTCAAACAGGGTTAGAAGAAGCTAGTAGGCCCTGCAAAACTGCAGTGGCAAAACCAGCTCTAGTCTTAGAATATAAAGCTAAGTGGTAGTGTTTGGTGAAGGTGTGCACTGAACTCCAAGTTGCAGCTTCCAGAATATCCTTGGTTGGCACTCCCCTGAGAAAGGCTGCTGATGTAGCTGTAGCCCTGGTGGAGTGGGACCTAATGTTAGCAGGTACCAGTTTCCCATGATGTGTGTAGCAGAAACGTATGCAATGCCCTATCTATTTAGAAATGGTCTGTTTTGAGATAGCTTTTCCTTGTGATCATGTAGCATAGGCTACAAAGAGCTGGTCAGTTTTTCTGAAAGCCTTAGTTTTATCCAAGTAGTAACGTAATTGATTGTGAATGCCCAAAGAGTGCAGGAGTCTTTCTCCTTTGTTCTGGGGATTTGGGAAAAAGGTGGGTAAATGAATGGTTTGGTTTAGAGCCACACTGGATACCACCTTTGGCATAAAGGAAGGGTTAGTTCATAGAGAGACTCTGTCTTGATGAAAAATGAGGAAAGGTTCCACTGCCATTAGTGCCTGTAGCTCCAAGACTCTTCTAGCTGAGGTTATTGCTAGTAGCAGGGCAGTTTTCCATGAAAGAAATTTTAAATCAGCTGAAAAAGCTGGTTCAAAGGGCGGCAGTGTAAGCTTTTCCAGAACAAAGTTGAGATCCCAAGTAGGTGTTGGTGCTCTCCTTGGCGGTCTTATGTTCTTAGCCCCTCTGAGGGACTGTCTTAGGAGTGGATGTGAGAATAAAGGAGGATCCGTGTTGCAATGAGCTGAAATTGCTGAGGCGTGGATCTTAATAGATGAAAAGGAAAGTTCTTTGTGCAACATCTCAGTTAAATATTGTAGAATCTGAGGAATGTTTGGATCAAGGGGATTTTGGCCTTTAGCCTGGTTCCAGGCGCAAAATCTTTTCCATTTGTCTGAATACGTTTTCCTGGTGCTGGGCCTCCTGGCCTCCAGAATGACATCCATAACAGCTTTGGATAAAGATGCTGGCTGGTTGTTTAGGTAATTTGCCATGCAGCCAGGTTTAAAGTCTTGAGTTGGCTGTGTAGAATCTGATTGTCTCGCTGGGTGAGCAGGTGAGGAATTTGTGGCAAAATCCATGGTGGGCCATGGGCCATGTTCCTTAAAATTGGATACCAATGCTGGCGTGGCCAGTCTGGTGCAAGGAGTATCATTTGTGGCCTCTCTAATCTGACTTTCAGCAGTACCTTTGCTAGAAGAGGCAGTGGAGGAAAGGCATACACTGTTAATATTTTCCAACTGAATGAGAGGGCGTCCACTTTCCAAGCTAGTGGATGGAATGTCCTTGTGCAAAATTTTTGAAGTTGGTAGTTGTGGGGGCTTGCAAACAGGTCTATGTCTGGGCGTCCCCATTTTTGAGCCATCACTGCAAAGATCTGTGGATCTAGTTTCCATTCGTATGGATCCATGATGTTTCTGCTTAGGTCGTCTGCCAATGTGTTTTTCTTTCCTGGCAGGAATTGTGCTTGCAATTGAACCTGGTAAGACAGTGCAGTGTTCCACAAGGTCGTTGCTTGCCTGCATAGAGGGTTGGAATGTGTGCCCCCTTGCTTGTTTATGTACCACATTACTGTGGTATTGTCCGTCTTTATTATTAGTTGCCCTGGGTGTAAGAGGTCCTTGAAAGCTGTTAGGGCATTCTGTACTGCTAGCATTTCTTTTTGATTGATATGCAGATGCCTTTGATCTGTAGTCCATTTGCCCTGAATGCATTGTCCTGCCATGTGTGCTCCCCAGGCATAGTCCGATGCATCTTGTTGTCATAGTTTGCCTGGCTGTGGGTAAGGCGAAAGGCTGACCCTTGTTGAGGTGACATGCCTGTGCCCACCATAGAAACTCCTGTTGAAGGCAGGGAATGAGTGGTATCATTGTTTCCAAGGTGTGGCTGTGCTGAGTCCATACGCTTTTCAGGTACCATTGTAATTTCCTCATATTCAGTTTTGCAAATGGTATTAGTAGTATGCAAGATGCCATGAATCCCAAGGCCTGCAGAATTTTTCTTGCAGGGAGTTGGGTCTTTGTTGCCATTATTTTGAAGTATTGAGTCAGCTGTTGTTGCTTGTCTGGTGTGAGATAAGCCATCTGGGCCGTTGTATTCAAGCTGGCACCCAGGAATATTATGTTTTGTGAGGGCACTAGTTTTGATTTCTTTTCGTTTACTGTGTACCCTAGGCAACTTAGAAGGTGTTTGACAAATGCCAGATGCTTTAAAAGAATGTCCTTGCTTTCTGCTTGAATAAGGCAGTCGTCCAGGTATGGGTATATTTGAATTCCTCTTTGTCTGCAGTATGCAATTACTGGTGCCAGGCATTTTGTGAAGACCCTGGGCGCAGTAGATAAGCCAAAGGGCAGTGCAGAGAATTGATAATGCATTGAACCTGCAATGAATCAGAGGTATCTTCTGCAATTTTGTCTGATAGGGACATGCAGGTATGCCTCCTTGAGGTCCAAAGTCACTAGTCAATCATTTTTGCCCAGCATGGGAAGAAGCTGCTGTAGTGTTAGCATCTTGAATTTTGGTACTTGCAGATAGGTGTTCAGAATTGAAAGATCTAGAATGGGTCTCCATGCTTTGTCCTTTCTTGGGACTAGGAAGAGTCTTGAGTAAAATCCTTGTCCTTGCTCCTGTGTAGGTACCTGTTGAATGGCTCTCATGTCCATGAGAGCTGTAATTTGTTTTTGTGCCTCTTGCCCATTGATTTTGTTGCAGGTTTGGCATTCCTTTTATCCTTGCTAAGGTATGAAAGTGGAATCTGTATCCTTGAGAGACAATGTTTAGAACCCATGTGCCTCTTGTGATGATGTGCCAGTTGTCTGCAAAAAATGCTAATTTTCCTCCCAACGGAGCTGCCAGGAGAGATTTGCTTGGTAGTTTGAGGATTGAGTCATTGTGTTTGTCTTCTGCTAGCTCGGGGCCTGTCTTCTCCTCCTTTCTGGGTAGCAGTACCCCATTGGCGAGGTTTGTAAGGGCCTTGTGACTGACCTCTGCCCCTTGGGCATCTGTATTTGCCCCTCTGTGATCTGTCAGAAGCTGGAAAGGACCAGTTTTTTGCTGGCCAATTTCTGCTGAAACGAGGGGGTTGTACCTGCAAAAAATCCTTGACCGTTTGCATAGACTTTGCCTTATCCTCCATTTTCTTTAAAACCTCTTCTGCTTTGACACCAAATAATACATCCTGCTGTAAAGGTGCATCCAGTAATTTTGCTCTAACACGATCAGGAAGGGTTTGCTCTTTTAACCAAGCATGTCTACATATGAAAGAGCCAGTAACAGCTGCTCTACAGGCAGGAGCGGCCTTAGGTCAACTGGTGCCCTAGGCAAAAGGGCTCCACGGCACCCCCCACCACACTACCTACACCAAATAAATACTGGAAAAGTGCCCTTGCTAGAGCGGCGCCCTAGGCGACCGCCTAGTTGGCCTATGCCTAAGGCTGGCTATGTCTACAGGAAGCTTCCAATGAATCAAATCCGCATTGTAAAGTATGTTTGCCCACCTGTTCTGCTGCATGCAACAGATCCTGCATTTCCTTGAATTCAGACTGTTCAGAATGTGTGCTCATTTTTTGTTTTAACTGAGACATTAGGAATTGCTGATATTTCAATGAAACAGACAATTTAATGCTCTCATAGCCAGAGTTGCTGAGGTGTATATTTTCTTTCCCCATCTATCTAGGGCTCTGGAATCCCTTTCAGAGGGCACAGGATTTTTAGCCATAGAAGCTTTAGCTCCCTTAGGACCCTGGGAAATTGTTTCTGGGTCAGCTACAGGGCTTTTATAAAGGAATTTGTGCGAGTCAGGTACTCTGTAGTATCTGTCTGGTTTGGCTGGAGCAGGAGGTAGAGAGTCTGGATTTAAACTAGACTCCAAGCAAACATCATCCACAATATCTAAAACAGGAGGGATAGCAAGAGGCCTGTGCTGGTGTAGTAAAAGGAACTCTCGGAGTCTTTTCTTTGAATCAAAGTAGTCCTGGCCTTCCCAGTGGAAATGTTCCCTCATGGTATGTAAAGTTTCCCCAAAGGAGTAGTCTTCAGGGGGAGATGCTGAGGGAATACAGTCTTCAACATCAGAGTCTTCATAAGGTGGAAAAGTGTAATCCTGTTCCTCAGAAGAATCTGAGGAGAGTGAAACCTGATCAGAGGAAGCATAATCCTCCTCTTGTCTTGGTCTTTTATCAGGAGGGGGATGGGAACCCCTGATTACGGTAAACAAATCTTCAGCCATCTTAAGCATCTGTTTCTTAGGCATGGGGCCTTGAACTGTAGACTGATGTACAGCTTTCTTAGGTTCTAAAGGAATTTTAAGCTTAGCATAAGATTTAATGGTGAGTGTAGTCGGTCTGAAGACACCTTCTGCAACCGAAGGTGTTTCCACTGCACTGGGGTCTACTTCTGCTCCGGTGTCGGAAGATGGCTGCATCGGCCTAGTAGGCTCCGCTTGGGAATCCGCAACTGTCTGGGGTTCCAGTTCAGCGGTCGTCAGGGGCTGCGTAGCTGCCTCACTGAAAACCGGAGAACCGGCGACAGGCCTAGCTGAGGCCTCAGAGTCTGACTTGCTCTTAGGCTGCCTGTCCTTATCCTTGCGTTTTTTATTTATGGCGGTCGTCGGCTGCTCCGATGGCATAACATAATTAAATTTCCTACCAAAGTCATGCCGTGCGAAGTCAAAACGGCATTTGATAGTTCGTTTATTAAACCTAGCACAAAACCGACAACCTGTGACGTCGTGGTCTGGGTCTAGGCAAGGAATACAATAGGAATGGAAGTCCTTATGAGGTATTTGCTTCCCACAAGAAATGTAATTGTTAACTTTTTCTGACATCGGACTGAGTTAAGAAAATGTTCCCCAACGGGGTACTTAGCTTTACTGAAGGACTTCGGACTGAAATTCAAATTGAAAATCTCAGGTGTCGGCCGACCGGCACTTGCAAACTGCTTCTGCTTCGGGCACCGCACGGCAAGAAAGACTGAAGAAAATGACGTTGGATGCCTCTTATATACCCCTGGCGCACTGACGTCAGGCAAGAAGCGACAGCAACCGACACCGGACCAAGACTTTGGAATTCGGGCCGACTGCGGGACCGCCTGAAGGCAGGATAACCCAAGTGTGATGACTGCAGCAGGGTAACACGATGAACATCCAGTAGTCTGTTCCACGGTCAAATCAAAAATGGTTCCTCTTTCCCAAGGAAAACAAGCAGCAAAAGCCAGCAAAATTTAAAACCTTTAAAAGTCACTTTTTTCGGTACTTGCATATTATCGCAACCAGATTTTGAGACATCTTTTACTTTCTTCACTTTTACTGAAATGGCCTCACTGAAGTGTGATGTGGAAGGGTAGACTGGCAGAAAGTCTGCAGGGGACATCGGTGCGGGTTTTAAAAAACTAGTAAGACTTGTAATTTTGAGGTGTGTGGGTAGCGTACTTTAAAGACGACAAGCATTGAATTCAGCTATCGCAGTGGTTGTGTGTGTGTACGTGTGTTGGGCTGAAAGGAGTGCAGGAGTTAGCGTACGATCTATGGAATGGATTACTTTGTACTGCAGTTCCTTTTGGTGAAGAACTACTACTTCTTCGGCGTTACCTTTTTGTTTTATTTTTTGGATGTATGACGGTATTATGAAGGTTAGAAAAAGGTTTGGTGGACTTGGGTAGCTTCATCACTGAAACGGCTGATAAATAATACCTTGTTTGAAAACAGAGATTTCCTACTTCACCGACTACAGCATGTGGAAGGAACACGTTTGCAGTAGAATGGGACTCGCTTAAATGACAGGAGATGCTGGCGGTAAAAGGGGAAACCTTTTACCTTGATACTAAGTATATTTTTTGTTGCTTTCCACATCTGAATACCTAGCGACTGTATTTCGCCTGCCTTTCTGTTACATTGAAGCTGTTTTTACTGCATTTAACTTAATATTGCACTTGGAATCCTTGTTTGTTACTATTTGACTGTATTTGTAGCAAATTCTTCTGTGTAAGCTGTAGTAGCTGATTCATAGCATTTATAAGTGTTTGCTGTACCTGTTTCTGCCTGTTTTGTGAAAAAAAAGAAAAAAAAAAAAATATCTCTTGTTTTTCCTGCTTTACTAGTTTAGTCCAGTTTCAGAGTTGCTGATTCCTGGGCTTTGGTTGTAGTTCCTGTGTACTGTTTCCTTGCCTTATTTGGGGGAGAGGAAGTTACCTTGCTTACCAGTGGGAGTGGGAAGCATTGAGCTGCCTTTTGTCCAGTTTTGTGAGGTTTCAGCCAGTAACTAGTAGTTTATTGGTAGTTTTGGGCCAGTTTCTAGCTTTTTCCAGCCCCCTGGTATAAAACGCGGTAAACACGCATTAGCGCGGAGCTGCCACTGTTTGCCACTGTTGCACACTAGGGCAGCGGTGGTTAAGCAGGTTTAAACTATTCGGGCTACCTAAAGTCCACTCTTCAAATTTTCCCTTAAAACTACCTTCCTCGAACTATACTACTGATCAAATCAGCGTATCCTATAACTAAAAAGATCATCTCTACTTGACTCCAAGTAGACTATTCTCTATCTGTTAAACCTAGCACTTGCTCCTACAGTACTTATTACCTTGATATGGCACTCTTGTCATAGATAGTACCCCAAAAAGGCAACCCCCCCATTTCTCCGTCACCCACGTCCCCCGGAATCTTTTTTAAAGTTTTTGTCTATCCTTCTAGCATGTCGAGGGATCAGTTGCTAGTGTCCTCTCCTGCTCAACTGGTGAACCTGGGAATATTGAGGCAATGTTACAATTGCCTCATGTACACAGACAACCCTCTCCTCCTCCCACAAAACACAAATACATGCGAGAGATGCAACTATACGGCCAAACTGGAGGCTGAGCTCTCTCAACATAGGACTGGCAAGACCAGTCAGGAGGAGAAGGTTACCACACACACTATAGACCCAGTCTCACATAGTACCATTACAACCTCAAATCATACACATAAACACACAAAGACATACTCGGAGGCTCTGATCAAAAATCTACCAAAACAGCAGAGGCCACCAAAGCAGACACCCAAACAACCACCACCTCAGAACACAACACCTGCAACACATAGACCTCACAGTCAGTGTGTCAAACAGTCACAGCCCTTAAGGCCAAACACAATGCCAGACACACTAGTCATTGGTGACTCCATAGTCAGACACACTGACGTCCGCTCACCAGACTGAGTAAGGAGAAGGTCACAGTAAGCTGCCTGTCGGGCGCTAGAATCCGCCACATAACGCAAGCACTCAGGTCTCTCAACAGCAGGTACAAATATGACTCCGTCATTGTCCACGCTGGTGTAAACGACCTGAGACGTACCTCCTTGGACTACATGAAAAAAGACATTGAGGAGCTCTCTGATTATGTAGCCCAGGCAGGTATGACCCTGACCTTGAGCAGTATCCTACCTTCACCAAGAATGATACCACAATACAGAGATAAGATGATCAGCTTTAACAATTGGCTTAAACACTGGTGTCATTCAAAGGGGATCCAGTATCTGTCTGCCTGGGATGACATGCTGGACAAGCCACGCTGCCATAAGGGACGGCTTGCACCTGTCACCCTGGGATTCGGATATTGGCAAAGGCTCTTGCCACCCCATAGTGCCTTTTTAGGCAAGGCTCAAATTCTAAACCTACCACCCCAGAACACAAAAAGGAAAAACTAAGGGTAATGCTGCTCAATGCCAGAAGTCTAAATCTCAAAATGCACGCACTCGAGGCCCTTCTCAGTATGGAGAACATCGATGTCTGTGCTGTGACAGAAACCTGGTTCAAGGCTCCTGAGAGCACCCCAGCACTATCAGGTTTTACCTCATATCATGCGTTCCAGCCCCAAAATCCGGACAATACCAAGAAAGGAGGCGGGGTATCCATATTCATCAAGGACACCCACACCTCAAGACTGGCGGCAACGCACGATGCATCGGAGACCATCCAGGTGCAATTAACCATAGGCAAGACTGCTCTGCAAATTGTAGCATGTTACAGGCCACCCTCACAAACTCAGGAAACTCACATGGCCTTCCTGAAAACACTAGAGGGGATAAATGTATCACCAAACACCATCATACTAGGTGACTTCAATTACCCTAATATAGACTGGGAACACTACTCAAGCCCAAACACCCTAGCCCAAAAGTTCCTGGAATTCATAAACTCAAATGCCATGGAACAACTAGTCACCATCCCCACAAGAGGAGATAACATACTTGATCTCATCATCACGAACATGGGAGCACAATGTTCAACACCGAAGTATACCCCTCACTGGTGAGATCAGATCACAAACTAATCTCGTTGGAGGTCCTCATCCCACCCCACCTGAAATAAAAGACCACAGTAAAGAACTTCTCAAAAGCCGACTTCACACTTCTAAAGACTAGTGTGGTCTCCTTTAAGGCCCCGAGCCGGGAAAACAGTACTCAAGCCGCTGAATCACTTACAAATGCCTTCTACCAGCACCTGCAGGACTGCATGGATAAGGCAATCCCAAGCAAAACAAAGACTCTTTGTACCAAAGGCAAGCGTCCAGTCTGGTGGACCCCAGCCATAAACAAACTCTACAACAAAAGGAGGAAGCTACTACAAGATAGAGCAAAATCCTTAAAAGGTAAGACACCCTTGATCACTATAAGTAAAAACTAAGAGCTCTCATAAAATCATCCAAAGCAAATTTTGAGAGAAAAATAGCTAAAGACTCAAAAGACAATCATAAGGCCTTCTTTAGCTATGTTAGAAACCTAGGAGGAAACTCCCAGATATGCTCAGAACTAGCTCAAAATGATGTGAAGATTACTGATCCTACAGACATTGCCAACATACTGGCTGACAGGTTCAGTGCAAACTTCTCCCCTCCCCAAAAGGAGAGATATCTATACCAAACGATTGCAGCCCCCAAACATCTGCAGCGCCCAAGTGAGAACTGCTCTCTCCAAAGCAAAAACACAGCATCCATGGGACCTGATGGTGTCCCCGGCTGTGTGCTCCACGAACTCAATGAGGAATTAAACCCACAGCTAGGACAGCTGTTTAATCAAAGTCTTACCTCTGGATACGCATCCAGGAGTGGCGCACTGCAACTGTGGTCCCACTTCACAAAGGTGGTGCCTCCACCGACCCTGGAAATTACCGCCCATTAGCTTGACAAGCCTTATCTGCAAAGCCATGGAGAGGATCATAATGGACCTCATAAATAAAGACATAGGGAATTTGCAGACTTTGGATCCAACCCAGTTTGGCTTTGGCAAAGGCAGATCATGCCTTTTAAACTTGGTTGACTTTTTCGAAACAGTCACCAAAGCCATTGATGAGGGAAAGGCAGTCCATACAGCCTACCTCGATCTGGCTAAGGCCTTCGATACAATACCCCACTCGGGTATCATTGAAAAACTCATCAGCTTAAATGTTAACCCATACATCACAAGATGGGTTGCAAACTGGCTGAGTGACAGAACCCACAGGGTCAGAGTTGCTGGCGCCATGTCAGACTCAAAGCCTGTCACAAGTGGTGTCCCACAGGGCTCAGTCATGGGCCCACTCTTGTTTGGCATCTACTTTTCCGAAGTACAAGCAAACACAGGAGGGTTATGGCTGACAAAGTTTGCAGATGACTGCAAACTGGGCCATAGTAGAAAACACTTCTGACACAGATATCCTTCAGAAGGGTCTCACAGAAACGGATAACTGGTGCCAGAGCCACGGCCTAAAGTTAAATGCCAAAAATGCATAGTCATACCCTTCGGGAAAAACAAGGTTACCCCTAGCTACCAAATAGGTGGCAATCCACTGAACACAGAAGAAGTTATCAGGGACCTGGGGACCCAGGTTGATAGTAGTCTGTCATTCGACACCCATGTAGCTAAGGTAGTTAGGAGGACCTTCTACATTGCCCACCTTATCATGAAGGGATTCTCATCTAGATCAAGGGAGGTCATAGTCTCCCTTTACTCATCACTCATCAGACCAATGATTGAGTACAATGCCCCATTCGAATGTATCTGACCCGACACTTGCAGCAGCTGGAGAGGCCACAAAGTTCCTCACCAAAAGGATAAAGGGTCTCAAAATCTGTCCTATGCTGCCCGACTGAAAGAACTCCAGCTCTATTCAGTCGCCACCGCTTGCTCAGAGGTGACCTTTGCCTAACATACAAGGCCATGTCAAACCCAGCTTTGATGAATATGCTTCACCTCAAAAATCTAGTTCCATCAGAGCCACAAGGGCGCGAGACTTAAACCTCGACACGGCTATTAATAGGACGTGCTGGAGGGATAGATTCATCACCCAAAGACTCCCTATGCTGTGGAACAAAATCCCGGTACATGTGAGGCAGAGCACCTCGCTGGCCTTGTTCAAGAGAAATCTTGACCAATGGATGGGAGATCGCAGATATACCCCAGGGATTACCTCAGTGTCACTGCTCGACAGAGGCACAGCAAAATAATGGGTATAGTTCCCCATACTAAAGGGGTGGCGTAAGCCTCAAAACGATGGGCTAGGCTTGTAAATGCCCTCGGGCAGATAGCCTAGTATGAACCTATGAACCTATGAACCTGTTTTTGAACCTTATTTTTTGAGCAGTTTCAATGATAAACCTTCCTAAAAGTACAAAAACATTACAGAACACGTCTCTAACCTTCATAACACTGCAGTGCTACTACTTGACCTAAACAGAAGCAGCCAGCATTACCACAAAAATCTGGTTGCGATAATACGCAAGTACCCTTTTTTCATATAACAACACTTTAACACTTTGCCAGCCCCAAAAGTAAAATAAACACAATTTCTCCAGAGAAAAACAATGATTTTCAATTACTTTAAACAACTTTTTAAATTGACAGGAAAAGACTTGCATTCTCGTTTAAAAGTACAAGAGAGTCTCATGACATTCCATTAAAACACAAACTCTCAGCTTTAAAATAACTTTCCTGAACAGGAAAGTATTATAAAACTTTTTTTTTTTTTTTTTAAATAGTAGGACCCCTCCCCACAGGAAACGTATTTGCCCAACAAAGTAACAGCACAGGCAAACCGCTGATCCTCAAAAGTCTCAAAGGAGCATACTCTTCAGTGGCAGGAAAGTTCTGAAGGTCTCTGTGACCAAACCTGTCTTTTAAGTCAGCTCAGCTTGAGCTGATTGACATGGTTTGGCTGGGTGGAAGGTGTCCCGAAATTTTGGAAGCTGGCTGGCTGTTATACCCAATGCAGGATATAACACACATAGCTATGGCTACTGCAGCAGTGAACAATGTGATGAACATCTGACAGAAGTTGAGCGCTGTTCCTGAAGAAAGTCGACACCAAACAAGCTAGCTGCTGCTTTGTAGCAGCAAGAAGGCAGCTTCAGTTTTTGGTGAGAGAGTAAGAGTCAGTCTAACATGCTGAGCATGGGGACCAAGTTCTAAAAGGGCAAACTATAATCTCCAATACTTGATGCAACACCCAAAGAACCTTTAAAGGGCAATGAAAAACTGTCTTAAAAGAAGTAGAATTTCAAAAACAAAGAACAAGTGCTTGGATCCAGATTGCTACAGCATACCTAATGTCCATTTTTTCTGTGGAAAATGTGTGTTTAAAACATGTTGCTACAGACAACAGACGTCAGCAAAACAAGTGCTGAAACCGTATCTTTTCAAATGGCAGAGGTGTCACTTCACGTTAACAAGCTGCTGTTGAAGGACTTCAATCTTCAATAACAGTGACTTGTCAAAATGCAAAACTACAACATATGGCACATCTCCTTTAAAAAGTAACCCAGTGTAAGGCCATCAACTTAACAGTGTATATAAAGATTTAAATGCCATTCTGGACAAGTCTTATGCAGCATTACTGAAGAAATTCTTCACCTTTACTTCAAAAAGAAGCAGACTTGCTGAAAGCAAATATGTATGCACCATATAACTAAGTTATTACCTAAAGGACAGCATCAGTGATATTCTGCTAGCTGGCAATGTGAGAATACTATGTTCAAAGACCAGATTTGGTGATTGCTTTAATCTATTGTTTGCGTAACACTGACATGCGTAGATGAACAGGGTAACTGATCTTTGAAAATATGAAGTGAAAAAATATACAGCATTAAGAAATGAATCTTGGAATTCACAGCTTTAATAATACAGCAGTGGTATATCTTATGAAAAAAGCAATATAATTTTATGCAACAAATGACAAAGACTATTTTGACTGTGCCTAACTGCACTTGGGAAATTATATCCTTCATGCATCATTTACAAAATGTCTACATACCGGTAAAACACACACACACAAAAAAGGAAAACGCTTGCACATCATTTTTTCTCTCAAAGGCTTTTCTGCAGCAACATTCCCTTCAATGACACTTTTACTGCAGTTACTGGAAAATAAAAAAAACACTGGCTGTTGCAGTTCCCTATGAAACCTTGATCTATAGTTCTGCATTTAATATTAACTTAGCTTCCTGTTACAACTTCAGTGCAGAACCATAAATGGAGCTGCTTTTCAACTATCTTAGTAAAAGTAAAAAGCCTTACATAATACCAAAAAATTAGACTGTGGTCTACTGCTTACACAGCAATTTATTTCAGGAAATTAACACGATTCTGTTTTTTTTTTTTTACCATGTTACAGATGATTAATATGTAACAAATAGTTCAAAAATACTACAAAATTAAGTAAGGGCTACCTCTGTTAACACTAACACACAGCAAAAAAAGCTGAGATGAAGCTGCAGCACATTACATCCACAGGGTGGAGGTAGTGGGCCTGGACTAACTTTGAACAGGTTACCTCTGTAAACTGCAACAGAACTAACTATATACGATTATATATGTTTACTTAGCACACAATGCATGCAATTTTTGACAACTATAGACACAGAAATGCTCATATTACATATTTCCAAAGACATCTGCCAGCAAATCAACAGTTGTATCTATATCGTCCAGTACAAGCCTTCAACTCATTCTTGGTCCATGAACACTTTAAATTACCCAGGTCACCCCCTTAACTGACCCATAATACCTAGCTGACAGCAGAATACTTGCTGCTAGCTTGCTATCACAGACTACCCAGCCATCGTTTAAAGGTGACTGCAAGATGCAGGAGCACATACATACAAACATCACATAGTTGGGAGGGTGGCCCAGTGGTTAAGGTGTTTGCCTTACAAACACAAGGTGTAGGGTTTGAGTCTCACAAGGGGTAATTGGCTATGCTTAAAATCACTTGCAAGGGCAGTTAGCCTAGTTCTAATCTATGAATGAAAATGCATGCTAGAATTTAAGGTACTGGTTTGTGTCAAATGCATAAACCAAGGTTATACACCAAACACAAACGCAACATTTTAAGAATAAGGAGCATTTTTTTTTTATTTTTGTTTTAAACTGGAAAGAAAGAATGTATAATTTTGACAGCTACATTTGACATGCACTACAGCAATGCCACTTAAAGAACAATGGGCAAAAGTGTTTTTAATTATATCTTTCTAGCACTGATGCCCCCTCATCAGTACGTGTTTAAGTATAATTTGTTTTTCCCCAAATGGCACTGTGTTTGCAATCATACTAACATGACTTTATCCTTCAGCCTTTGTTCCTTCTTCTCAATGGCCACAGTACATCAATTTAACATTTCTCTTCCCTTCAAAGGACATCCTCAATAACTCAGAACTGCAAGTACCCTAAATCTAAATCTTTGAACAGTCTTGGATTTGTTAAAGGACTCCCTTTGCTTGTTTCTATTTGAAAAGAGGTCTAAAAAGCTTCTCTAGGTTTAACAAGTAAATATGGCCAACTTTATTGCTTTTGTACAATTCCCCACTCACTCTTCTCTGTTGCTGGTGTGAATTTCCCTTTACAAAAAAAATGCTCTTGTTTGACCGAAGAAAAGGATCACAAAATATTGAACAGAAACCTGTAACAATCAAACAATGTTGCTAAAACACTCAATAACAAGTTAGAAAAAGTGGCTTAAAAGTCTAGAGTCAAGGAATTACAGTTTTAATGGGGATGAGACTGTGAAGGGAACAGAATATAACACACCAAGTGTATGACATCCATTATGACAATCAGCTTTAGAGTATCTGACTTCCTAATACAATTTTGGGGTAGAATATATTACCACAGTAACCATATCAAGTGTTATGTGGGCACGCGCACTACATAGGGAAGATATGCACAAAAAAGTACAGTTGTGTACACTTACCATAAATGTAGATGTTCGAGTGTATTCACTGTTGCAGTCATCACACTTGGGTTATCCTGCCAAGGGTAGCCCTCAGTCGGCCCTAATACCAGAGGCTTAGTATTTCTGCATCGGTTGCTGTCGCTTCAGCACTGATGTCAGGTCGGAGGTATAAAAACAGGCAGCCGACACCATTACATCAGTTTTTCTTGCCCCAAATGTCAGGAGCCCCCAAATAGGGAGCTAAGTTATGGTGGAAAAACACCACCAGTAAAAAGTAAATACCAACAGCCCTGTAAGGAGTGAGGTAGAGAGAGAGAGATACAAGGGAGCTGGAGGGTGGGAAACCAGGACTGCAACAGTGAATACACTCAAACATCTACATTTATGGCAAGTGTACACAAAGTACAGTTTTGTACCTACCATAAATGTAGATGTCCGCTAGATATGCAACTGCAGTCCTTACATATGGGTTGTCCTGCCTCAGGCAGCCCTCGGTCGGCCAGATTCCAAAGTCTGGGTCCGACGTCGGCTGATGTCGCCTCCTCCCCGACGTCATAGCGGCTGGGGTATAAAAGTATCAGCCGACGCCATCTTCCTCAGTGTTTCTTGCCCCAGATGCCAGGTGCCCTCCAAGGAAGGCTAAAATTAGAACTGGATTAAAAAATTCCAGACATACACAATAGCAATAAACAGATACACCATAACAGATATCCCCAGCTAAGTATAAAAGGAGGAAAGTGGACCCAATGCACAGAGGGGAAGGAGGGAGGGAAAACCTGACTGCAGTTGCATATCTATCGGACATTTACATTTATGGTAGGTACAAAACTGCACTATGTCCTTGAAGAATGCAACTGCAGTCCTTACATATGGGTTGAATACCACAGCCAAGCTGGGGGTGGTAGGCTCTAAGATAGGGATGGTGTAGCTAAAATGCCCTGCAGGACTGCCGAAGCAAAGCCTGCTCGGGATCTGGAATATAAAGGGAGGTTGTAGTGCTTGGAAAATGTATGCACGGAGCTCCATGTAGCAGCTTCTAGAATGTCCTTTGTAGCCACCTCTCTTAGGAAGGCTGTGGAGGTGGCTGTAGCTCTGGTGGAGTGTGGTCTGACATTGGCTGGCACACCCTTTCCATGGTAGGAATAACAAAACCTGATGCAATGTCCAATCCATTTTGAAATTGTTTGCTTGGAAATTGCTTTTCCTTGTACTTCAGGAGCGTAAGCTACAAATAGTTGGTCAGACTTTCTGTTGGCCTTTGTTCTGTCCAAGTAGTAGCGTAGTTGTCTGTGAATGTCCAAAGTGTGCAGTAGCTTTTCCCCTTTATTTTGAGGATTGGGGAAGAAAGTAGGCAGGTGAATTGCTTGATTTAGAGACACCCTTGAAATCACTTTTGGCATAAAAGAAGGATTGGTTCTTAAAGAAACCCTGTCCTGATGAAAAATGAGGAATGGAGGTACTGCCATGAGGGCCTGTATCTCTGAAACTCTCCTTGCTGAGGTTATTGTTAACAGGAAAACTGTTTTCCAGGAAAGAAATTGCAATTCTGCAGATGCTGCTGGCTTGAAGGGAGGAAGAGTTAATTTTTCCAACACGAAATTGAGGTCCCATGCAGGCACTGGTGGTTTTCTGTGAGGTTTGATATTCTTTACCCCTCTTAGAAATTGTCTTAGCAAAGGATGTGAGAACACAGGAGGATCAGTGTTGTATCTTGCTGAAATTGCTGAAACGTGTATTTTTATGGAAGAATAGGAAAGTCCATTATGCAGCATGTCCACCAAGTATTCCAATATCTGTGGAATGTTCATTACTGATGCATCCTGTCCCCTGTTGGTATTCCAGATGCTGAATCTCTTCCATTTGGCTGAATAAGCTTTTCTGGTGGAAGGTCTGCGTGCTTCTAATAATATCTGTTGAACTTCCTTGGAGAAAGAGATGTGTGGAGAAATCATGGGACCCTCCAAGCTGTCAGCCGCAGAGTTTGCAGGTTTGGATGAACCGTCCTGTAATTGTGCTGAGTCAAGAGTGGAGACCATAGAGGCAGGGTCCACGGTTTGGTGCAAGTTATGCTCCTTAGCAGAGGATACCAGTGCTGTATTGGCCAATCTGGAGCTATTAAGATGCCTTTCGGTTGCTCTGCTTTGATCTTCAGTAACACCTTGGTCATCAATGGTAGAGGTGGGAATGCATAGATTGTTAGAGAGTTCCAGCTGAATGAGAGAGCATCTATTCTCCAGGCTTGTGGATGATGTGACCTCGTGCAGAACTTTTTCAGATGATGATTGAGGTGGGAGGCAAAGAGGTCTACGTCCGGCCTCCCCCATGCAGAAGTTATTTGTGCAAAAATGTCTGGATGCAACATCCATTCATGCGGATCCAGAATGTTTCTGCTTAGACTGTCCGCTAGAACACTGTCCCTGCCCGGAACAAACTGGGATTGTAGCTGTATGTTCAGTTTCAGGGATTTTTCCCAAAGAGACATTGTTAGTCTGCAAAGGGGGTAAGAATGAGTACCTCCCTGCTTGTTTATGTACCACATAACAGTGGTGTTGTCTGTCTTTATTAGTAGATGACCTTGCTGAAGATATTTTCCGAAGGCCTCGATTGCATGCATTACTGCTAACATCTCTTTTTGATTGATGTGCAGACCATGTGCGCCCCCCCATCCATGGTCTGAGGCGTCTGTTGTAACGGTTTGGCTTGTTTGAGGCTTGTTGAAAGGCATACCTTTGTTTAACTGGCTTGCTTGGGCCCACCACAAGAATTCCCTTTGTAGACATGGGATGAGTGTGATAATTGCTTCTAAGTTGTGGCTGTGTTGAGACCATAAGCTTTTTAGGTACCATTATAGTTTTCTCATATGTAGTCTTGCCAGTGGAATTAGTAGAATGCAAGATGCCATGAAACCCAGGGCCTGCAGGATTTTCCTTGCAGTCATCTGGGTGAGCTTTGCTAGACTTTTGAAGTAATGAGGTAGTTGTTCTTGCTTCTCTTCTGTGAGGTAAGCCATTTGAGATTCTGTGTCTAGTTTGGCTCCTAGAAAAGTTATTTGTTGGGATGGCAGTAGTCTTGATTTTTGTAAGTTGACTGTGTATCCCAAAGCCTGTAGTAAGTGAATGACATAATTCAAGTTTTTTGTCAAGGCTTGCTTGCTGTCCGCTTGTACAAGGCAGTCGTCCAGGTAAGGGTATATTTGTATCCCCTGGAGTCTGCAATGTGCAATTACTGATGCCAGGCATTTCGTGAATACTCTGGGTGCAGTAGATAAGCCAAAGGGCAATGCTGAGAATTGATAATGCTCTGCCCTGCAAGAAATCTGAGGTATCTTCTGCAACTGTGTCTGATTGGGACATGCAGGTATGCCTCCTTGAGGTCCAGAGTAACCAGCCAAGACCCCTTGCCCAGCATGGGAAGGAGTTGCTGTAGCGTCAGCATTTTGAATTTTGGTACAATGAGAAAAGTGTTTAGAGCGGACAAGTCCAGTATAGGTCTCCATTGCTTTTCTTTTCTTGGAACACGGAACAGTCTTGAGTAAAATCCCTGGCCTTGTTCCTGAGGAGGAACCTTTGGATACGAAACACACAGGAGCTGACCGACCGGCACTTGCGAACTGCTTCTGCTTCAGGCACCGCGCGGCAAGAAAGACCGAGGAAGATGGCGTCGGCTGATACTTTTATACCCCAGCCGCTATGACGTCGGGGAGGAGGCGACATCAGCCGACGTCGGACCCAGACTTTGGAATCCGGCCGACCGAGGGCTGCCTGAGGCAGGACAACCCATATGTAAGGACTGCAGTTGCATTCTTGAAGGACATCTGTACTATGTTACTTGTGTTTCACTGTTGCAGTCATCACACTTGGGTTGATTCCCAAAGCTGAAGAATGGGTGGAGGCAGTCAAGAAGAGTTGGGGCTGGCTAGTATGCCTTGCAGGACTGCAGTTGCAAAGCCCACCCTGGATTTGGAAAAGATAGGCAGGTGGTAATGCTTGGTGAAGGTATGAACAGAACTCCAAGTTGCAGCTTCCAGAATGTCCCTGGTAGGGCCTAACTCTGAGAAAGGCTGTAGAGGTTGAAGTTGCCCTAGTGGAATGCGTTCGGACTCCCTGAGGGGGTGGTTTCCCCATGGTGTTTGTAACAGAAATGGATACAATGTGCTATTCATTTGGAGATGGTTTGTTTTGATATGGCCTTGCCCTCTGCCCCTGGTGCAAAGCTGACTAGTAACTGGTCAGATTTCCTAAAGGGCTTAGTCCTATCAAGGTAGAATCTGATTTGTCTGTGCACATCTAAAAGAGTGCAGAATCCTTTCCCCCTTATTTTGAGGATTAGGGAAAAAGGTGGGCAAATGGATAGATTGGTTGAGATCCACACTGGACACCACTTTAGGCATGAAGTTGGGTTAGTCCTGAGGAAGACCCTGTCAGCATGAAAAATAATGAAGGGTTCCACAGATATAAGTGCTTGTAGCTCAGACAGTCTTCTAGCTGCAGTGATGGCCAGAAGCAAGGCTGTTTTCCAAGAGAGGAATTTTAACTCTGCTGACGCTGCAGGCTCAAAGAGGGATAGCGTGGCTTTTCCAACACAAAGTTAAGGTCACACGCAGGGGTAGGGGGGCTCTGCTTAGTGGCCTTAAGTTGTTAGCCCCTCTCAGGAACTGCCTGATGAAAGGGTGAGAGAAGAGAGGTGGCTTAGTGCTGTAAGGAGCAGAGATGGCAGAGGCAGGGATCTTAATGGTGGAGAAGGAGAGGCCTCTGTGCAGTAGGCCTTCTAGATAATCCAGGATGAGAGGCAAGGAGGGTTGTGCTGTATCCGCTCCTTTAGTGTGAATCCAGGAACAATACCTTTTCCACTTGTCAGTATAGGATTTCCTTGTACTGGGTCGTCTGGCTTCACGTATTACATCCAGTACCTGCTTGCTTAGGCTGGCCACTATTGGAGAAGTCAAGGGATAAAGCTAGGCTGCAAGGTTCAGGGTCTGCAACTGTGGATGCAAGAACTGTCCCTCCTGCTGAGTCAGGAGAGTAGGGATTTGGGGTAGGTGCCATGGAGGCAATGGTGACAGACTGCGCAGTAGTGGGTACGAGTGTTGACGTGGCCAGTCTGGGGCAATCAGGATTGCCCTTGGTCTTTCCTCCCTTATCTTGAGTAATACTCTTGTAAGAAGTGGTAGAGGGGGAAATGCATAGACTGAGAGGTTTGCCCACTGGAAGGATAGGGCATCCACTTTCCAGGCCTTGCTGTGAGGTACCCTGGTGCAGAATTTGCTGAGCTGGTGCTTGTAGGGGGAGGCAAATAGGTCCACCTTCAGAGTACCCCATTTCTGGGTCACAAGGGTGAAGGTGTTGTGGTTAAATTGCCACTCGTGGGGGTCTAGGAGATTTCTGCTTAAGTTGTCTGCCAGAGAGTTTTGGTTGTCTGGCAGGAACTGAGCTTGCAGGTGAATATGCATGGCTGAGGATGTGTTCCACAGGGTCATGGCTAGCCTGCAGAGTGGGTTCCCCGCTGCTTGTTTATGTACCACATCACTGTGGTGTTGTCGGTTTTGATTAGTAAGGGCCCTAGTGAGAGTACGGATCTGAAAGCTGTCAGAGCGTGTTGAACAGCTAACATCTCTTTTTGGTTGATGTGCAGATGAATTTGATTTGGGCTCCAGTGGCCCTGAATGCACCTGCCATCCAGATGTGCACCCCAGGCATAATCTGATGCATCCATGGTTAGGGTCTGGGCGGTGTGGGGTTGTGTAAAGGGAAGCCTCTTGTTGTGGTTGCACGCTGCTGCCCACCAAAGGAACTCTTTCCTTAGACAAGGTTTCATAGGTATGATTGTTTCCAGGTCCTGAGAATGTTGGCACCAAAGACTTTTTAAGTACCACTGAAGTTTCCTCATATGCAGTCTAGCATGTGGAATTAGTAGAAAGCAAGAGGCCATGAACCATAGAGCCTGCAGGATTTTCCTTGCGGATATCTGGGTTCTGGTGGCCATTTGAGTGAAGTAGCCTGTCAGATAGGCTTGTTTTTCTGGAGTAAGGAATGCCAACTGGGATGCTGTTTCCAAGCTTGCTCCCAGGAATACAATTTTTTGACTGGGGACTAGTTTGGATTTCTTTTCATTGATAGTGTACCCCAGGGAGGTTAGAAGGTCCTTTACAAATATCAGGTGCTGCAACAACTTTTCCTGACTGTGTGCCTGAATTAGGCAATCGTCCAAGTAGGGGTAAATTTGAATATTTCTCGGTCTGCAATAGTCAATGGCTGGAGCTAGGCATTTTGTGAAAACTCTGGGAACAGTGGATAAGCCAAAGGGAAGTGCAGATAACTGATGATGCATAGATCCTTCCCCAAAACGTAGATATTTCCTGCAGGAGTCCCTTATTGGGATATGTAGATAGTCCTCCTTTAGATCTAGGGTGACTAACCAGGCATCTTTGGACAGCATAGGGAGAAGCTGCTGTAGGGTGAGTATTTTGAATTTTGGTACCACCAGGAAGGTGTTTAGAATGGATAGATCTAAGATTGGGCACCAGGTGCTCTCTTTTCTGGGTACCAGGAAAAGTCTGGAATAAAAACCTTGGCCTAGCTGTTCTGCAGGAACAGGCTGAATTGCCCTTATGGAGAGCAGGGACTGAACTTGGTTTTGTGCCTCTGCCCACTGGTTTAGAGGAAGATCTGGGAACCCTTTTTGGGTTGGTAGCGTGTGGAAATAAAATTTGTACCCCTCGGATACTATGTGGAGGACCCATCGATAGTTGGTGATGGAGGCCCAGTTTTTTGCATGGTGGGCATGTTTTCCTCCTAGGGGCACGAGCAATTGGGCAGAAGTGAGGGGTGGAGTTGAGAAGTCATTGTGAATTATTTCCGTAAGGGGGTGGCTTATCACTCCCTGCTTTAGAAGTGGAGGTACTCCATTGCTTAGATCTCTGCATACACTGAAACTGTAATCTGGGGGGGGGGGTCAGTTTCCTCTGCGTCTACTTTGAGATGTCTTTGAGGGTGCTGAAAAGGACCAATGTTTTGAGGGGAAATGCCTACTAAATCTTGGGGGCTGCACTTGCAAAAAAATTTTTGACTGTCTGCATAGACATAGCTTTATCTTCCATCTTTTTTAAAACCTCTTCTGCTTTGGTGCCAAACAGATTGTCCTTGTTCAGAGGAGCATCCAATAATTTTGATTTGACATGGTCTGGCAAGGTCTGCTCCTTAAGCCAGGCATGCCTTCTAAGTTCAGAACTTGTGACTGCTGCCCTGCAAGATGCTTCTAGGGCATCAAACCCACATTGCAGGGTATGCTTGCTGATTTGGCTTGCAGAATGCATAAGCTCCTGTAATTCATTATTTTCGGCACAGTCAGGAAAGGTAGATCATTTTTGCTTACTAAGTTCCATAGTATGTTGCTGGTATTTCAGCATGTGGAACTGACAATTTAATGTTCTAATGGCGAGAGTTGTAGAAGTGTATACTTTTTTACCCCGTCTAAAGCTCGTGAATCCCTGTCCGAGGGGGTGGGATTCTTAGCTGTAGTTGCTTTTATTCCTTTAGGGCCTTGGGAGATGACCACTGGGTCAGCAGTAGGATTTTTTGAGAGAAATTTGTGTGAGACAGGGACTCTGTAGTACCCGTCAGGTTTCCTTGGAGCAGGGGGTAAAGTATCAGGAGTTAGAGTGGATTCCATAAAGCCATCATCCACAACATCCAGAACAGGAGGGATAACCAAGGGTCTGTGCTGTGGTAGATGTAAAAATTACCAGTCTCTCTTTTTTGAAGGAGGATAATCCTGGCATTCCCAATGGAAATGCTCTCTCAAAGTATGTAGGGTTTCACCAAAAGAAAAATCTTCTGGAGGGGAGGCAGAAGGAATGGATTCCTCTGCATTTGAATCCTCATAGGCAGATTAGGGCATGTCGTCATAATCAGAAACCTCAGAGTTGGACTCTTGGACAGATAAAGCTGCTGGGGACAAGTCTCTTTTTCTTTTAGCAGGGGAAGGCTGGCTTCCCCTAATCAACATGTTCAGGTCTTCTGCCATTTTAAGCATCTGAGATTGTGCCAAGGAAGCAAGTGCTTAGGATTGGGTTGTTTTTTTTTTTTAGGCGTAGCTCGTACTCGGCCTTAGAAACTTGGTAGTTTTAGAAAGAACTGAAGACACACAAGAAGTCATCATTTTTTGTTGAATATCAGTAGTGCAAAGAGCTTCCTCAGAAGCTGGTGCCTGCACAGTGGCTCCGGACCCATCCAAGGTAGATACATCCGCAGGTTCATTAGTCAAAGAAGAGACTTGCGGCATACCAGACCTCCGAACGGGTCTCGTTAGCGGCCTGTGAATCCATCGAAGCGGGCATCAGGGGCTGCGAAAGCACCTTACTGAGTACCGGCGAACTGGCGGCTAGCTTAACAGAAGCGTCATCGGCAGTTTTGGACCTGTGCGGTCTGTCTCTGTCTTTATCCTTACATTTTTTCGGAAGATGAGTAGTCGGTTGGCTTACCGAAGCCATTTCTGAATACGGAAATAGAGAACGAAAGTATTTAGCTACAATAAGGGCCTGCCGACTAGTAGTTTGGGCATTGAACAAAGCCCAAAACCAACAGCGAGGTACGTTGTGGTCTGGGCCTAAACAGGTGACGCAGTAAGAATGGAAATCTCGTTATGGTATTTGCTTTCCAAAGGCGAGACAATTGTCAACTTTTTCTGACATCAATTAGAGCAAGAAAAAAGGATCCACAACGGGGTGCTTAGCTTTTGAAGACTTCAAGATGATTCAATTTCTGAAATGTAAACTCAGGTAGCAGCTGACAGGCACTCGTGCGAACTGCTTCTACTTCGGGCTCCTCGGCAAGAAAGACTGGTGTAATGGCGTCAGCTGCCTGTTTTTATACCTCTGACGACCTGACGTCAGTACTGAAGCGACAGCAACAGACTCAGAAATACTAAGCCTCTAGTATTTGGGCCAACTAAGGACTACCCCTGGCAGGATAACCCAAGTGTGATGACTGCAGCACCGAAATACAAAGAATATAGTTTTTTTCAGCAGCTGCCCACAGTTACCTTACAGTGCAAAAGGCAAAAACACTCCAGAGAAGAAACTGAACAGTATGGCAACTACAGAAGCTATACTGTAAGATATAGCTGACCATATCAAGTGTATGGCTTACCATATCAAGTAGCAAGGGGCACAAAGAGAAAAGTGGCAGGATGGCATTCAGTACAACAGGACACCTTGGAAGTACAACAAACTATGCAAATCAGGATGCCTACAAATAATTTGCTTTACAGGTTCTGGAAAAAAAATCAGGCTTACAGCTAAATGCAAACACTCATGAACTGTTTATACATGTTGAGCACCACGAATAATGCACCATGTAATATGTTTTTTTTTTCCATTTTGCAAAAGCACTAACTTCACAAGCCACAGAGAACACTGCAAGACATACATAAGCAGTACAACTGTCATTGGTGAGAGGAAGAACTGACTTCAGACAACAAGAGAAGCAGTAATTTTGTCCTTGCTGAGGTGCAAGACAAGCCACAGCTCTCAATCTTCCTGCTCCAAAATGAATACTACCTCTCATAATTTGGAACAAATGGGCAAAATTTGGAAGACAGTTTACTAACAGCTTACTATTAACTTCAACTAGGTAGCTCAAATGGTGGTTAAAATGCAATATTTTACTTGTATAATAGATCTTTTAATGCATTAATATGATTCGATTCTACTTACCATGGATAGCAGCTAAACTTGCTAACACTGAATGTGTGGTAGACCCTTTCGATGTCAAACATCAAGGAACATGAAGACCCCAAATGAGGAACCTTCTTTTTAACGAGATGCACTTTGAGAGGTGTGGGACTGGTGTCTAAACAGTTTTTTATTTTTCCATAATCTGAAAAAGGGCAAATAGATTATCTAAAGTTTATTTTTGGGGTGGTGACATCAGGGAATAACTACTTTCAAAGCAAATGAGGAAATTAAGGGAGGAAAATTCAAGGACTTTTCAGGGAGACCGCTACGATACTCATGGTTGCTGCTGCTATCTCCTCTCTTACTAGTTGCTGTCTGGCTAATCATTCTAAAATTAAGTCTGCAGGCTTGCAATGGATTATGAGATATGGAACATCGATTAATTTATAACCCCATTCCTGCACATAGAGTCAGGATGTCGCTTCAATAATGACAATCTACAGCCAAGGTTCACGCCTCCTGGTGGTTAGCCCTGCCACGGTTGTTCTTCTATACCACACATGCACATGCGCTCTGACTTCTATGGCCCCATTTAGAGTGTCCAATCCATCTACTACATGTCTTTGGAATGTGGGAGGAATCCGGAGCACCTGGAGGAAAACCCACGCAAACACAGGGAGAACATGTCATATAGAACAAAGCACTAAAATTCTGACAGCGAGCTGAAGCACTTGCAAACTATCTTCCAATCACATGAATACAGATGAGCCCTCTGAAAGTTGACAAATACCTTAAAGTGTAAACAGCTGATGTGATAATAGGGATCTGAATGCTCACATTAGTTTCACTGTAAAATTAGGTCAGTTGAGCAGTATCCTGATCTAAATCTCAATTGCTAATCTCCTATCGTATTTTCTACTACTCTGCATATCTGCTTATCAATAAACCCTCTCAAACCAGTTCATGCAGTGTAACAGGAGTTTGATACCTCTGTACACCCTCACAGTTGTAAATGTCCCTTTTGTTCTTGTACACAGGTACTAGAATGCTTATTCTCCAGTCCTCTGGGATACGTTTTTCTCTCCATGCTGCTGAGAGTACCCTCTGGAGCTATTTCTCCTCCAATTCACCCAATACCGTGATCATACGTGCCAAGACTTTATCTGAGCCTGCTGCTTTCCCCACACACATTTCCTTAGTGCTGTTTTCACTTCTTCTAGGCTGGGCTTCTCTTCTGTCAATTATAGGATGTGTATGCAGGGTTGCCACCTTTTAACAAGGGCAAAGTGGGACATGGGGTGTGGTCAACAGGATAGGGGTGTGGCCAACATGACACTGGCCACACCCCCACCATGACATCACCAGAGTTGTTAAAGGAGATGCAGTATTATAGAGGAATGGAGCAAAAAAGAGTTTACAAACAGTTTGAAAAAGGTCAAATAGTAAATGAGGTAATGTAGGGGGCATTTTGGCCATTGAAGACTAACATTAACACAGCTTGTAGAAAATGAAATGCATTATTTTTACCACTGAACATGCCCACCACACCCCACAAGACAAAAAAGTTAACCATATTCACTGAACCAAAAAACAGTAAAATGAATGAGAATGCACAGTGGATACCATAGACCTAATTTAGCTTTTGACCACAGCAGTTAAGAAATGTATGGCACTAATTTACACAGCGTAATGATCTATTAATAAACATGCCCAACAGCAGCACTGGTCATAATCTGATTATAATGAAAACAGTAAATAAGTATGTTGAAGACATCACTAAAACACAAAATAAAAACTTTGCTACTTAGACGCAAACTACCCTGTAACATGGTTTAGCACAATCTCAAATACATTGCATTAACTTCAGAGCATCCATCCACAAAAAAAAAAATAAATGGGAAAAGTCCAAACATTTTAACTTTTAAAAATACTTCTTGCAAGAGAAGTAACAAACTACAATGTACAGCAGACTCCATGGGCTCCTTTTACCTCAAAACATAGCAATTAATCCAGCACAGCAATGCAATAAACAGGCCCAAGTAAAAGTAACACACCCATATTCACATTACAAGCAAAACAGTACATTTTAACCTTATTAAAATGCATAATAAATTAAATGCACACATTTACAAGTATAAATGAAAACAATCTTGAAACAGCTTTGGCAAATTGGCAACGTGTACCTACTAGAATAATAAATTAATTACATTAACTGTTAACATTCCCCCTCAAAAGGTAGACTTGTACCACATAGACATGGACTTGCAGGAACAGGAAAAATTACCTAAACAGTATATCGTAACTTCCTGAAAACAGCATTATAGTGCATATTTCCATACAAAAAAGTACAAACTATGCTCAACCAATTCCTATATGCATACAGACAATACCCAGAAAAAGCTACGACAAAATAGAAATGCATCACACTAAGTTTATATTTCACTGCCCCCCAACAGAAACAAACAACTTCTATACACAGTTCAGCCTTTTAAAAGTAATGCTTCCAAATCATACCCCCAAGCATAATAACAATTACATATACATTCAGGTTTTATATCTTTAAAAACTACTACTCAAAAATATCAAACTAACTACTACAGATTTAAATATTGCGTACTGCACCCACCATCTGCCTTTAAACATTAAAAAAATTAAACCACAATATATTCCCATTTTAAACTAGTACAAAAGTCTCAAAATAACCACTGCACAGATTTAAATACTACATACTACATCCCCATCTACCTCTAAACATTAAAAACTTAAATAAAGCACACTATTCCCATTTTAAATAACTAAAGCCACAAAATGCAATTATCTACTTACCACTCACAGTTATTGCTGGGCTGGCTGGCTCCCTTGTTGGCTGGGCTGGCTCCCTTGCTGGCTGGGCTGGCTGGCTGGGCTGGCTCCCTTGCTGGCTGGGCTGGCTGGCTGGGCTGGCTCCCTTGCTGGCTTGGCTGGCTGGCTGGGCTGGCTTCAATGCTGGTGAAAAAAAATCAGATCTTTTGTCGCAGCTGCTATAGAGCTTAGTGCTCTACAGCTGCGACCTTTATGGGGCTCTTCAGAAGAAGTTCCCGCCCCCTACAATGGCTGCAGCCAATTACTGTGCTGCATTACCACCCGGACCTAGCAGAGAATCCCTCTAACTGCAGGTCCGGGTGGTGACGTAGCCACATTGCCGTGGAAAAAACGGAAGTATTTTCGGCTTTTCCACGGCAATTTTAAAATGCGAAGCGCTGCAAGCGCAAAGGGGAAAAAAACGGGACTTTTAAAGTCCCACGCTTGGTGAGCACGGGAAGCGGGATGAGAGCACTCAAACCGTGAGTGTCCCGCTGACAACGGGACAGGTGGCAACCATATGTGTATGGGGAGTGTTCCTCATTCAGAAGCTGCTGGAAATGCTCCTTCCATCTGTCTTTGATGTCATGTGCACTGGTGAACAGGCTGTTGCTGACATCCCTTATGAATAGTGTCTGATGACAATCTTCTTTCTCTTTCTATCTTTGCCTCGCTTCCTGAGTTTCTTTGTGCTATCTGCTTAGTCACCTTCCAGAAACTGGAAGAATGCCCAGGATGCCTTTTTTTTGTTTGCTACTACACTCTTAACATCTTTGCTAGCCAACCAGCATTCTTTATGAGCTTGGTCCGTCTTTCCTATCTCCCACCTTTTCCTGCACTCTTTTCTTTTAACTTTCTGGATGTCTGCATTCTACCAATAAACTTCCTTATGTACTATTTCCATACCTGGCTTGGCTGCTTATCTGTTTTACATTCTTTACGCATGATGTTTTGAGACCTTGCCATTCTTCTTCAACTTTACATTTCTTTTTCCAAAGGTACAAAAGCCCAGAGTACTCCATTGAATTCTTGTGCTTTCACTACAGTTACCATCCAGGTCTTCAGCCTCGTCTCTCAAAGTCTTTTCTGACCACTGTGGAAGCAGACTATGGCCACTAGTTGTTTATGCTGTGGACCAAATGTTTCACTAGGGATCACTCTGCAATATCAGATTCTACCCAAACAGTCTACCTGAGTCACATGTTGGGACACTTCTGAGAGTTCTTGTGACTCTCTCACTTGCTGAACCATATGCTGGACACTATCAAGCCATTCGCTAAATAGAAGGCTAGAATGGCTTCTCCTTCATTCCTGTTGCCACACCCATTTGGACCTAGGCATTCCTCGTATCATGCTCCTTCTATCTAAACATGAGCATTCATGTCTTCCATTATCAATATCAACTTATGCTGTCAGAAAAATAAGAAACTACACTCTACAATTATGTAATCTTATTCAAAATGATGCCTCCTTTTCTGATCCAACAGACACTGCCAACATCCTTGCAAACAAAAGCAGTGCCAACTTCACCTACAAGACTTCTGTCCAAAGCCCTGAAATACCAGAATCCCTTCACTCCCCGTCAATTACCTCTAAAGATCAACCAACAGTGTTAAACACATCCTTCTACACCACCTCCTTAAAAACTATTTAATCCAAGTTTAGTTACTGGATTCATCCCTGACAAATGATGCACTGCAGTTGTGATGCTTTTCCATAAACAGTGGCCGTACAACTCACCCAGGTAATTAGAGAACCATGTCTTGCAAAGCAACAAGCACATTCACAACCTACCTCAAACTACATCATCAAGAATTTGACTCCCAACAGTTAGGTTTTGTGAAGAGTAGACCCAATCTATTGAATCATGTAAAACTTCCTTGAAAGGGTTATAAAAGCTGTAAAAACTGTGTCCATGCAGTATATACCCACAGTCTCACCAGGCCAAGGCCTTTAACACCATTCTGATAACATAAATAAGCCAAATGCTTAAAAATCGACCCATATGTGATAGGATGGATAGCAAACTATCTGTAAGGCAGAACCCACACACTGCAAGTAGGAGGCACCTCATAGGAAAGCATGAAATTGACCAGTGGTGTCACTCAGCGATAAGTGCTAGAACCTCTTCTTTTTAGCCTTATCTCACTGCTTGGAGATCTAAGAATTAAGACCACTGGCTAACAAAGTTTGCAGATGACTGCAAACTAGGAGCTGTTACTAACTCACTCTCCGACACCCAAACCCTGCAGAATAAACTCTCCCTTGTAAATTCTTGGTGTAGTAAAAATGGGCTCAAACTACATGCTAAAAAGTGTAGTATCATCACTTTTGACAGACAAGTCCTCCCCTCATAGCAATGAGCAGAGAATATACCACTACTGTGATGGCCTTCCAGAAGAAAGGATGTGTGGTTTGAGGAAAGGTGCTGGGCAAGGTCTAAGTGGCCATAAGACTCAATAGACTTGAATATCTGTGAAATCCTTTTTTTGAGGAAGATGTGCTTAAGACAGACTTCCAGAGTCCTGTGGTACATCTGGAAAGGAAAAAGTACCAGTACTGGAGGCACAGCATAACATATTAAATGGTACCAGGGAATGTTACTAACTGGCCCCTTTGTTAGGGCACACAGACACAGTCAACATTGGATACTTTTGATGATGAGTAATCCGACAATGATACAGCTTAGGTTTGCACAGGCAGCCCTGGCATTGAGAACCTGAGGACCAGCAGTGATACCAAGACCATTAGCAGTGTTGGCATCAAGGGTGCCCGCTAGGATAAGACCATTATCAGTACCATTACTGCTGTAATATATGGCATCAATGCTAGATCCCAAGCAAAAACTGTCAGCATAGGGGAAGGAGCTGGGAACAAGGTGGCCAACACCCTAAGAAAACCTGACAAACCTAAAAAACACTGATAAAATAAAGAAATAAGCAAGTTTTCCTCTAGAATACTAACATAGGAGTAGGTGGTAGTTTTGTGACACTTAAAATAATTGTAGATGTTCAAGTAGATCATTGTTGCAGCACTGACTCTTGAGTCTTCCTGCTATGCAAAAGCCTGCGACTGGCCTGATTCCCAAAGTCTGTATATCATCTCTAGCCGATGGACATCCGAGAATTGACATCTGGATGTCAGAGTATAAAAGAGGCAATGGTCAGTGCCATCTCTGGGTCTCTCCAGGCTAATAGTCAGTCTGATACACGAGGACAACAAGACCTTTCCAGTTGTCAAAGTTTTGAGAGAGATAAAGAAACGTTGTGAAAAATCTTACCATAACCATAGATGTCCTTCTCTTCCATGTTGCAGTATTCTATACATATAGGTTTTCTCCTCTTGCTACCTGAACATCCAGCCAGTATACAAAAGATTTCAGTCATGTATGGTGCGTGGGAAGTCTGATGTGGCTAACAAAGTGTAGGCCATAAAAGTGACGTCAACACACACCAGCTCTCAGAACTGAGTGCCCCAGATGGAACCCGCCCTAAGGGTAATGCCAGCCCTGTGCCGCACAAAAAGGGAATTGCCGTATACCAGGAGGGGTAGGTGGGTGGGAAGGACTACTGCAACAAGGAAGAGGAGGACATCTATGGTTATGGCAAGATTTTACACAACTTTTCTACGTCCTTCTATTCCCATGTTTCAGTATTCTGTACATATGGGTGAGTGCCAAAGCTCACTGTGAGGAAGAGGGAGGTGGCTTAGTAGAATTCTCAAGGAATCCATGGAGGATAGCCCTGGCAAATCCAGCTCTGGTCCTGGAGATGTGGTCTAACTTGTAATGTTTGGTGAAGGTATGCACAGAAGACTAATTGGCTGCTTCAAGTATAGAGGAAGTGTCCAAACCCCTAAAGAAAGCCCCAGAGGAAGCCATTGCTCTGGTGGAGTGTGCTTTGCAGGGATTTCCCATGGTGTTTGTGGCAAAAGGTAATGGGTTTGGAAATCTATGTTAAAATAGTTTGTTTAGATACTGTCTCCTTCAACCCCAGGGCCCTAGGAAAGGCAAACAGTTGATCAGCTTATCTTATGGACTTGGTCTTGTACAGATAGTCTGTGCACATCCAGGGAATGAAGTACTCTCTCACTGTCTTCCCTGTAGATTACGGAAGAAGATGGGTAGATGGATGGCTTGACTGAAGGAAAGGTCATTAACCACCTTGGGCATGAAGGAAGGATTAGTTCCAAGAGTAAACCTGTCTGTGTGGAATACTAGGAAGGAAGAAATAGACATGAGGGCTTGTAACTCTGACACTCTCCTAGCTGAGGTCAAGGCCACTAGGAGGACAGTCTTCCATGTGCAGTATTTTAGGGAAGCTTTAGCAGCTGGCTCAAATGGGGGAAGTGTAAGCTTCTCTAAACCATAGTTCAGGTCCCATGGAGGGGGAGAGGGCTTCCTTGGTGGTCTGAGATAAAGAGCCCCCTTAAGGAACAGCTTTGCAGGAAGTCTGGAAGCTAAGGGGGGATCCAGGGGAAGACATGCAGAAATGGCAGACAAATGGGTTTTAATGGATGAAAATGTTAACTCTGTCTGCAACAGTTCACACAGGTAAGACAGTACTAGAGGAGTCTCGCTTTGCAACGGGTCCAACTGCCTTTTGAGACACCATATGGAGAATCTCTTCCACATAGATTGGAAAGTTTGCTGGTATTTGGTTTCCTGGCCTCATTAATATGCCCTCACTGTACAGGTGTCTGAAAGGGATCAGAACCCTATCATCCACAGAGTGAGGTGAAGAGATTGCCACTATGGGTGGAATTGGGATCCCTTGTCCTGTGTGAGAAGGCCCACTCGGGGGGGGGGGGGTAAATTGTCATGATTGCCCTTGGATAGTTGTAATAAGAGGTGGAATCAATGCTGTCTTGGCCAATAGGGGGAGCCACTGGCCAGATTTTTGGTCTTTCCTGCTGAATTTTCAGCAGGACCTTTTGAACAAGGGGAAAAGGCGAGAAAGCATAGAGAAACATCCTCTTCCAGGAAATTGAAAGGGCATCTTTCGCCACGGCCTGAGCTTCTGGTGCAGAAGAAAGGAAGTTGCCTGTTGATGGAGGAAGCAAACAGGTCTATTTGAGGTGTACCCACCGGTGGGCTAGGTCCAGGAAGACATCCTTGTGTAGCATCCATTCATGTGTCTTCATCGTGGATCTGCTGAGGGAGTCTGCCGAGAATTCTGTTGTAAAGGTATGTATACCACCTATAAGGTCACTCCCTGGGAGGTGGCCATTTCCCACACCAGGAGAGCTAGTCTGCAAAGTAAATAAGATTTGGCCCCCCTTGCTTGCTCATATATCACAGCACTGTGGTATTGTCTGTAAAGATTTTTAGGGGTCTTGGTTGGAGATTGGTTTGAAAGGCCCACAGGGCCAGTAATATTGCCCTAATTTCTCAGATACTGATGTGCTCTTTCCTGTATGGCACTGGCCACACTCCCTGCACTTTCAGCTGCCCCAGAGTTGCTCCCTAGCCTAAGTCTGAGACATCTGTGTACATGGTCTGTTTGGGTCGAGATGGTTATAGGGGAAGACCCGGGTTGAGGTACCTGATTCAGCCACCAAAGTATTTCCTGTCTGAGGCAGGGCAGGAGGAGAACCCTGAACTCGAAGGGGTGGGAGTGCCATGTCCAAAGTGATCTGAGGTACCACTGTAGTTTCCTCATGTGAAGTCTTGCTAAAGGTAACATGGGGATAGTTGATGTCATGTAGTCCAGGAGCCTCAGATACTGCCTTGCGGTCAATTCTGTGGGTTAAAGGACCAAAAGCAGGTGTTGTGTCAAGCTTTCCACGTTTTGGGGTAGAAGGTAGTCTTTCATTATGTCTATATGGATCCTGCACCCCAAGAAAACTATGTCTTGTGTAGGCTCCAGTTGGGATTTTGGGAAATTTATCTGAAATCCCAGAGACTGCAGGAAAGTAATAGCAACTTGTAAATGTTGCAGGGGAGTCTTTTTGCTGTCTGCCTGAATGAGCAGGTCATCCAAATAAGGGAATATCTTGATTCCTTTTGTCCTGCAGAAGGCAATAACTGGAGCCAGGCATTTGGTGAAAACTCTAGGTACAGTGGAAAGCCCAAAGGGCAAGGAAGAGAATTGAAAGTGAGAACAGCCCACAGAGAGCCTCAGGTATTTCCTGAAACTGGGCCTTATAGAGATGTGAAGGTAGGCACCCTTGACATCTAAGGTGGCCATGAACCCTTGAGGGAGTAGGAGTGGAAAGAGTTGGTAAGGTTAACATCCTGAAGGTTGGTACCTAAAAGAAGAGGTTGAGAAGTGAGAGGTCCAGAATTGGCCTCCAGGGACTGTCTTTTCTTGGAACCAGAAAAATCCTGGAGTAGAAGCAGCTTCCAATTGCAGACAGCAAAACTGTTTGAATGGTGCCTTGAGTCCTCAGGTTGTCTAGCACTGTTTGTAATAGGGGGAGCTGCTCTTTTGGGGTCTGTGGGAGACCCTCTTTGGGGGACTGATCCAGGTCATGAAGTACCCATCTTCTATTATAGAAAGGACCCATTTGTGTGAGGTGATGAGTGTCCACACTTGGAAACGGTGAGAGAGATGTAATGAGAGAGGGATGGAAGGAAAAGGTGGGGACTCCAAGGTTGGCACATAGTTACAACTACCTGCCCTGTCTTGAAAGGGCAGCCTCTTGCTTGTTGATGGGGTGGCTCTGGTAGGAGTGGGTTGCTTCCTAGAGGTTTTCCTCGGCCTTGTATGGAAGCTGGGCGTGAGTGTTTGCTGCTAAATTGCGTTTTGGCAGGAGAATTCCTCTGGAATTTTGGAATACGGGAAACCAGTAGGTGCAAGTCCTACATGTTTTCCCCTTTTGCAGTAAAGACATAAATAACTCTGCCACTTTTGCTCTAAACAGGGATGTATTGTCCAAAGGAGCATCAACCAGCTTATCTGTAAAATCATCTGGCTGGCATTGAGGCGTAGCCAGGAATACATTCTAAGGCTGATGCTGCTGACCTGGCTGAGGCCTCAGCAGCATCATAGTTGCACTTGATAGAGTGCCTGGTAACCTGAGAAGCAAGGGCAACTAAGGAACACAGTATCATGCTTAGCCTGTATGACTTCACTTTTATCAGTACCAACGAGGTCAATGTTAATGATGGAAAGGCTGTCCATTTCAAGGAGAAGGAGTCTGCCCTCCATGTCCCCGTCAGTTGTGCTCTGGAGTAAAACCTTTGTAGTTGTTTATTCTGATGAGATGCAAATAGAGCTATACTAGGATGTCCCCGTTGATGGGGAGGTCCAGGAAGCTCTCTCTCTCTCTCCAGCATCCATTCACTGGAGTGCAGTAGATCCCTCAGAGATTCTGCTATGGTGTTATTTTGGCCTGGAATATAAGATGCTACTAGAGACAACTGCAGTTATTGTGCTACGAGTCAAATCTTTACCAGACTGCAGATGGGCTAAGAATGAGATCCCCCTTGTTTACGTACCACAACTGTGGTGTATCTGTCCAAATTCTACAGTGTTCCTGGATCCAGATTGCTTTGGCATGCTTTTATACCTACAAAGAAGACCAGCATTTCTTTCTGGTTTATCTGCAATTTCCTTAACTCTGGGGTCCAGATACCATGCACCTTCAAAGGTCCTAAGTGTGCTCCCCAGGCTATTTTTTTAACTGTCTGAGGGGATGACTTTGCCCATCGCTGTGAGACAGAAGTTTGTCCCTGGGTTCTGTAGGGTAATGTCTTTCCACCAAAGTAGCTGATCCACTGGTATTTTCTCATGTGAAACTTTGGAACGGGAACCATTAAGATGCAGGATGCCATGTATCCCAAGCCCCTTAGGTATTCCCTTGCAGAGAATGTCTGCCTTAGATGACAGTTTGTCAGCAAATAAACCTTCTCTTGGTGTAAAAAGGGCTTTTTCTGTAATGAATCTATCAGTGCATCAAAGAGAGAATTCTTGTCTGAGGCTGAAGTTGGGACTTGCCGAGGGAGAGAATGATGCCTAGCTTCTGGAAGCAGTACACACTGACTTATCGGACCACTTGGAGTTCCAGGATGAATTTTCCCTGGATGAGGCAGGTCATCCAAGTAAGGGTAAATATGAACCCCTAAGGTTTTGCAATGGACTAGAACTGTAGCTAGGCATTTGGTGAGAACTTTGGAAATAGTACATAAGCCAAATGGTAAAACACAGAATTGATGAGTGCAATCCTACTGCTACAAGGAACATCAAGGTAGGAGTCCTTCAGGTCTAGAATAACCATACAGGTTCCTTCAAAGATTGTGGTTAAATTTTTGCAGGGTTAACATTTTGAATTTGGGAATGTGCAGGTCTAACTTTTACAACTCTAAGTCTGGTGCCTTCCTTTCCTCTGACTGGAAAGATCCTCGAGTAAAACCCTGTACCCTACTCTCCTGCAAGGACTGGCTGAATGGACACTTGTTGCAGAAGTTCTAGTAAGAGGGAGGAAGAAGAACCTCTTGGGTCTTTTGGGGGCTTTGGCATCCCAGGAAGGGGGGGGGCTTTACCTGAACTGAATGGAATAGCATTTTTCTATTATATTTAGAACCAGATGATTCTTTTTTTTTTAACTTCTCCAAGTATTTTGGGTTTCTAATACCATGACAGGAATTGACCCCATCCTAAGTCAAATTATGATTAAAGTTCATGAAATTAGTATAGTTTCAGTCTTTGATATTAGTACAGAAGTGCTCATTGCAGCACCTGCAATGTGCCCAGTAATGACTGCTTCTGCGATTCATATGCAGTTACATGTATTGGTAACATATGAAAGTATGATTGTAAATTATTATTTTTTTTTTATAAGACCTTCTGCTCCTACTACTATTGGAACTGTTATGGTATCCTTCTTCCATATTGCCTCATCTCTGCCTGCAAATTCTGGTATTTTATGACTTTGTGTTTCTCTGTACACAAGACCCTGAAATTGCTACACCCAGCAAGTATAATGATCAAAGATACACTAACTACTACATTGGGTTTTCTTGCATTTAATTTTTTGAACTGTTGGTAATGGGGGATCCCATGTGATATAAACTACATCATTTTCTGTAATACTTTGTGGCTCATGTTAACTGTTTTTCAGCTACTTCAATATTATAATGTTTGCACAACCCCCAATGCAAAAGTCTTGCCACATTATTATGCCTTTCAGTATACAGTCTTTCCACCATTAGTGTACCACAACCAGCAAGAAGATGTGCGACTGTTTGCAGTTCTGTTTTACAAAACCTACATTCATACATTTCTCCCACACTGGGTTGCCAGACATCCCTATTTCAGCGGGACTGTCATGGGATCAGAATCCCGCACTGCTGGTTAAAAACCTGGTGAAACAGCCTCTGCTTTTTTTTTTTTTTTAATTGACCCATATGCCAGTATATGAGCAAATCAAAAAAATCGCACAACAAAGCTTTTTCTGTTTAATGCAGAAAGAATAGCTGTGTAAAATCTTACCATAACCATAGATGTCCTTCTCTTCCATGTTGCAGTATTCTTGGTGTGGGATTTCCTGCCTTGGACCCGTACGTCAGCTCCTATACAAAAGCTTCAGCTTGGCTGTTGCGGCTGCGTGGGACGTCACATGTAGGGCCACAAACCAGGGACCTTATGTGTGACATCTGCACACACAATCCTAAGAACTTGAAATTAAGCAGGCAAAGTAGATGGCCCAACAAGATAGACTGCCAAAGGTGACCTGTATAAATGCCCTGGGTCTCATGTAATGGAGAGAGACATCAAGAAATAATTAGACTGGTACAGTCTGAGAGGGGGAATGGTGGGTGGGAAGGAATACTGCAACATGGAAGAGAAGGACATCTATGGTTATGGTGAGATTTTACACAACTATTCTATGTCTTTCTATTCCTATGTTGCAGTATTCTTGATGTGGGAGAGTACCACAGCTTAGTTTAATGAAAGGGTGGTGGACGCAGAAGATGATTCCACAAAGCCTTTTAGGATTGCCCTGGCAAATCCTGTCCATGCTTTGGAGATTTGGTCCAGTTTGTAATGTTTGGAGTAAGTGTGTATAGTGGACCATGTAGCTGCTTCCATAATGGAAGCTGCGTCCATGCCTTTTTGGAAGGCCTTGGAAGTGGCCATTGCTCTTGTGGAGTGTGCTTTAACCCCAACTGGAAGGGGTTCTTCCGTGGTGTGAGTAGCAGAAACCAATTGCCTTTCTAATACAGGATGCAACGGTCTGTTTGGTGACTGCCTTGCCCAATGCCCTGGGGTGGAGAGATGCAAAGAGCTGTTTGGATTTCCTAATGTCTTTAGTCTTGTCCAGGTAAAAATCTCAGTTGCCTGTGGACATCTAAGGAGTGGAGTATCCTCTCTCCTTGGTTAGTGGGAGAGGGGAAAAAAACTGGGTACGTAAAAGGATTGATTTAGAGATAAGTCATTGACTACCTTGGGCATGAAGAAAGGGTTTGTTCTCAGAGTGACCCTGTCCCTATGAAAAATGGTGTAAGGTGAGCATGCCATTAAGGCTTGTAGCTCGGAAACCCTTCTGGCAGAAGTAATAGCCACTAACAGTACTGTTTTCCAAGCACAAAACTGTAGAGAGGCAGTATTAGCCGGTTCGAAGGGGGCTGGGTTAGTTTTTCCAGGGTGAAGTTCAAGTCCCATGGAGGAGGGATAGGCTTTTTAGATGGTCTGATGTGTAAGACCCCTTTAAGAAAGTGTTTCACATGTAGCCTGGCTAACAAGGGAGGATCTAGAGGTAAGCAGGTTGATAATGCGGAGAGGTGCATTTTCACTGATGAATAGGAAAGTCCACCCTTTAGAAGTTGACACATATATGAGAGGATTAGGGGGTGTCAACCTCGTAAGGGTCCCTTTCCTGTCTGAATGGGGTTAGTAATTTATCACGCACAGAGTCAGGGATAGCATTTGCAAGTGTGGGTGTAGGAGCATTCTTTTGTCTTGTGTCAGAAGGTCCACCTTGTGGGGTAACTTGTAGTGATTGCCCTTGGCTAAATTGTATAGAAGGGGGAACCAGTGCTGCCTAGTCACTAGCAAGATTTTTGGTTTGTCCTTCCTGATTTTCAGAAGGACTTTCTGAATCAGAGGGAAGGGGGAGGAGACGTACAGGAACTTCCTCTCCCAGATGAAACTGAAGGTGTCGACTCTCCAGGCTTGGGAGGCGTAAGTCTTTATGCAAAAGGTCTGCAGCTGCCTGTTCTGGGGGGATGCAAAAAGGTCTATTTGTGGAGTGCCCCACCAGTGGACTATGTCTAGGAAGACCTTCCTGTTCAGCATCCATTCGTGTTGTGGAGAGGATGTTCTGCACAGGAGGTCTGCTTGCTTGTTGTCCTGCGAAGGGATGTAGCTGACTTGCAGGGATAGGTTGTGCTGGGATGCTAGGTCCCAAATTAGTAGGGCTAACCTGCACAACTGGTATGCCTTGGTACCTCCCAGTTTGTTGATGTACCACATTACAGTGGTATTGTCCGTCACTATCAGAAGAGGACCTGGTAGCAGTAGTGGTAGGAAGGTCTGTAGAGCTAAAGGAACTGCTGTCATCTCCTTTACATTGATGTGTTTGGTTTTCATGGGAGGTTGCCACTGGGCTTGGACTCTGTAAGAGTGCAAGGCGGCTCCCCAACCTGAGTCTGTGGCATCTGTATGCAATATTTGTGTGAGTTGCAGGGGCTGCAGTGGAAGGCCTGGGTTTAGTTGTACTTGTTGGATCCACCAAATTATTTCCTTCTTTAAACAGGGAAGAATGGCAATAACTTGTTCCAAGTGATTCTGGTGCTGTGACCATATATTTTTGAGGTACCATTGCAGTTTTCGCTTTTGCATTCTGGCCAATGGTAGCATGGGAATGATTGCTGCCATCAATCCCAGGAGTCAAAGGAATTGCCTTGCACTGACTGTCTGGGAGAGCAAGACTTCCTGGTAGTGGGAAGCAAGAGGTAGAATCTTGTCCTGTGGGAGAAAGGCTTTCATTCATTCTATATTGATTCTGCAACCTAGGAATATCTTGTCCTTGTCTGGATTCAGGGAGGACTTCTTGAGGTTTGGGGTGAACCCTAGACTTTGTAGTAGGGACATAGTGAAGCATAGATGTCTTAAGAGGGAATCTTCTGACTGTGCTAGGATAAGGATGTCATCCAGATATGGGTAAATCTGGATTCCTTGGGTCCTGCAGAAGGCAATGGCTGGAGCTAGGCACTTTGTAAACACTCTTGGGGAAGTGGATAAGCCAAAGGGCAAGGCCATAACTTGGAAGTGCAAGGATTGGCCAGAGAAACGCAGGAAACATCTGTGTGAAGCCCTAATAGGAATGTGCAGGTAAGCATCCTTTAGGTCCAAGGTGACCATGAAAGTCTTTGAGGGTATGAGGGGTAAGAGAGTGGGAAGTGACAGCATTTTGAAGGAGGGTACCTGCAGGTAAAGGTTTAGGAAGAAGAGATCCAAAATGGGTCTCCAGCGACTGTCCTTTCAAGGGACCAGGAACAGACGGGAGCAGAATCCTTTTTCTTCTTGCCCTGTGGGAACAGGCTCTATTGTGCCTTGTTGTTGCAAGTCTGACAGAATTTGTGGAAGGAGATGGCATTGTTTTTTGGGGGTAAATGGTATGCCTTTCCAGAGGGGAATTTGTTTCCAGGATAGAAAGTATCCTTTTTGGAGAATGGTCAATACCCATTGGTCTGTGGTGATTTTCTGCCAGAAGGGGAAACAGTGGGTAAGGCGAGCTGAGAGGGGCAGATGAGGAAGGCAGTCACGCATCATTGGGACCTCTCCTGTCCTGAAAGGGCTACCTAGGCTGTGGAGGTGGGCCAGTGGGCCTGGATGAGGAATGTCTTCTAGTTCCTCTTCTGGGTCTGGAGGAGGAAGCAGCAGAATGCAGGTAACACCTAACAAAGGTAGTCTTAGCTGGGTAGTTCCTATAAAATTTGGGTATAGGGGATACCAGGAGATGTTTAATATTCTTGCAGATTCTTAAATAGGTCTGCAGATGGCTTTCCAAAGAGGAAGTTGTGATCAAGGGGAGCGTCCAAGATTTTGGACTTGAAGTCCTCTGGCAGATTCTGTAATCTAAGCCAGGAATATCACCTAAGGACAGATGCTGATGCTGCAGAGCGAGCAGAAGCTTCTGCAGCATTGTAGCTGCATCTTATAGAGTATCTAGCCACTTGTTGTGCTAAGGACAATTTGGAGGAGATATCCGTTTTAATGGGACTGTCAGGAATTTTAGCCAGCATAGAGGTGGCTTGGGACACGAAATCCAGGGCATACTTGGTCATGTGTGTTTGATAGTTAATGGCTCTGAAGGCCAAAGTGGAGGAAGTGTACACCTTCTTGCCTATCCTATCCATGGATTTCTATCTTTATCCATGGGCAATAGGGAGGCAGAAGGTAGCAACCTAGACTGTTTATCAGGGGCAGTGGCAACCACTGCTGGGTCTGCTAAGGGTGGCTTTATGAGGAAGTTTTGTTCCTCTGGCACCTTGTAGAAGTGGTCTGGGTGCTTAGGTGCAGGAGGCTGAGAAGTCAGGGGTACTAGAGGCTGCAGTAAAGGCATCCAAGTATGCAGGAAGAACAGGGGGTACAGCTGTAGGGGAGGGAGACTCCACCTGCAGCAGTTCAAGTATCTTTTTTGGATTTCTGTCATTTAGGAAGTATCCCATTTGAAATAGTTTTTCATTTTGGTGATGGTTTCACCAAATGTAATGTCTTCAGGTGGAGAATCCCCTTCCACAGAATCCTCATCAGGAGAGTAATATTCCTTGGGAAAAGCAATCTGGGATGTATAAGAAATGGATTCATCTGAGGAAGAGCAGGTAGATTCATCTTCTCTTCTTCCAGGCGGGAAGCCATGGGAATAGAAGAAGCAGAGGTAGGCCTAGGGCTTAGCAGAGGCAATGCAGTTGTGGGTGAGGCAGAAGGCCCAAGTGCCATAAATGCCTGCATAAGAGAGGAGGTGAAGCCCTCCCAGTCTGGAGGGGCATCAGAAGCAGGCGTAATATGTTTTGTTTTCTGCTTCTTTTTGGAAGGAGTCTGTCTAGAGCAGGGTTTGGCAGCGGCTGTATCCGAGGTCTGGATCCTGGTCGAAGGAACCTCCAAATATGGGTCCCCCGCGACACCGACAAGCATCGGTGTCTGAGAAAGCTCCGTGGACGTGCCACATGTCGGCTGTGGATCGGCCTCCATGAGGGAGGTCGATGGAGCCGATGGATCCGCCGAACGCTCAACTCCTACATCGGTAGTTGGCGGAGCATCCAGGTGCGAAGCAGCAGGCGATGAAGGCCTAGGCCGAGGCATCTTGGCCTTCTTACGTGGAGGTTCTTGGGCGGCCTCCAAAGCGGGATCCATTCTGAGAGCCAGCCATTTGAGGCACTGGTTTTCTAAGTAAAGGTTTAAAGCTGCCAGACGGTTACGTAAGGTCTTAGGCACAAAGGATTTACAAATAGGGCAGGCATTATGGTCGTGTTCCCGGCCTAATCAGAAAACGCATTTGTCATGGGCGTCCTTATGGGGGAATTTGGCATCTGCATTGGCATGTTCCCTTTTTACCTGGCATCAGCTGAAAGCTACAACAACCAAGCCTAAGCAATGCGAAAGATCGGTAAAATATTAGAAATGCAACGGGTTACTTATCTATAGTCGATCCGACGTCTGGAGAGTAATCGTATGATGCAAAGTAATTTGCGGCTGAAAAATTCTGAGGATTGTGCGTGCAGACGTCACACATAAGGTCCCTGGTTTATGGCCCTACGTGTGATGTCCCACACAGCCGCAACAGCCAAGCTGAAGCTTATGTATAGGAGCCAACGTACGGGTCGCCTGAAGGCAGGAAATCCCATACCAAGAATACTGCAACATAGGAATAGAAGAACATATGTCTGATGTTATGCATTGAACAGAAGAGGGTCCGCTGTGCAATTTTTTGATTGGCTCGTATACAGACATATGGGCCAATCATGGAGCTTCTGGTGTTTAATGTGAAACTGCGATGTTCCGCATTAAAGACCTTTTTTCACTTAGTGTGAAAGACCTTTTTTTTTTTTGGTCCCTACCTGGCCCGTCAAAAATCTGGCAACCCTGCTCCCACATGTTCAATGGACTTTGCAAACCAGATTTCAAGTAAAAAAAAAAAAATCTAAATTCTTAATATTTTCATCCAAACCCTTAAATCAGGACTTCAAAATTTTCTGACAAAATAATGCCAAAATAGAACGAGTAAAATCATTAAAACTTCTGGGTGTCACAATTGACAACAGATTCTCCTTTGATAATCCCATTCATAATGCAATCAAGAAAACCCACTTCAAACTTGGTAAGCTATACAGGTATAAACGTTTTATGAACACACCCACCAAGTTAAAACTGGCCAAATCTCTTCTCCTCCCCAACATTCTCTATGGTAGCCTATTTTTACTAACAAACATACAACTCTCAAAAATAAATTACAGTCCTGCTATTACAAAATAGTAAAGTTTGCCTGTAACATGTCAACTCAGACCCACCATTACCTTGCCTTAAAAAAATACAAACTGGCTCTACTTCTCCCACTATCTACAATACACCCAAGTAACACCTACAAACTAGTACACAACCCCAACTTTTGCCCCTGTCTTCAGACCATCTTACATAAATACACCCCTACACATAATCTTAGGTCCACAAGCAAACTGCTCCTATGCATATCCAAGCCCAACAAACACACAGGGCAAATCATCTAATTCCTTCATCATTGCCAAAGCTTGGAATGCACTGCCCTCTTCCATTACTCAAATAGTCTCTTTAAAAGCATTCAACACTGCACTAAAATCCCATTATCTTAAATCAAACATGTTCCTGTATCAACTCGCCTAAACCATAAACAGATCATCTCCGTCAGTGGTCACTATCAAGTAATGTCCCTTACTTCACACATCTTTGCTTTTGTCCCTAGATTTTTGTTTTACTGTAGCTCTAGATTTTACTACTCTACATGCTACATTAATTTGCTCTTGTACCAGCTTTATGGACCGAGAGAGAGATGTGCATGCTGTTTATACATGTCTGTACATGCTTATAGTTTCTGTACTGTAACTAACAAACTTCAGTAAATACTTGATATGTATGACATTTACTTGAACTGGCAACTGATGTTTGATGTATGATTGTAACTGTAACTGATGTTCCTTGTAAACTTGCTTATATGATGTGACACCATGCCTTGTAACCATTCTTGGAGCTTTTCTCCCCGGGTCTCCACTGAAAATGGGTATCTGACCCAGTGGACTTTCCTGGTTACCAAATGTCAATCAATCAATCAATAAAGTAGTCCACCATCTTGGGCCACCAATATTAACCTTTCATCTTTTGGTTTAAATTCACCTCTCCTTAACCATTCCTGCATTCGATTCTGATCTACAAAAGGTTGTTCCAAGAGTTTTCTATACTTGCAACTATAATCTATGCATTTTCCACATTTCTTGCCTTTTCATCTGATCCTTCACCTTGTATTCTTTCTTTTGTTTTTTTTGGCACATTCAGTTGCTGCCTGATTTTTATCTACGTCTGGTTTGGATTTCCATTCCTGCTTGATGCCGATATGATTCTGGCTAAACTAAGCATTGAAGTCATCTTAGAATTATTCTCCTCATGTTCCAAAACTTTCACTATGTTTGGGTCTTGTGAGGTCAGCAGATATGTATGCAGTCTCACGACTACAGATCTATACATGTAATCGATTTTGAGGAGGCCCATACCTCCTTCAGAACAGGGAAGACATAATCTTGGTATGAACTGATTTTTATAAGTCATTTGATGAGCATGAAGCATCCTTCTTGTTTTCCTGTCCAACCCCTTTTGAGGCCAGTCAATCACTCTAAAACTAGGTTAGGACAGGAAGAGCAAATTGGTTTATAGCTTGGACTTTGTTCCTAAATGTCAACTCTATTTTCATTATTAATTCAAGTATTCTACAGCATTCCTTACCAAGTTTTATTCGCATTTCTTCATGTTTTACTGTTGATCTTTCACCACTTCCCAAACATTTATAAACTCCCTCCTGCGCAAGTTCTTTGATATCATATTCTTGTCTCAGGCTGATGTTTGCTTGGTGCTACAGTTTTCCTGCTTAAAGGTTGCACATTTATCAAGATCAAATGACAATCTTAGATTATCTGAAAAAGTTTTGACCACTTGCAGTTGCACTTTCAGTTCCTCATCTGATGAGTTGTACAGTTTTAAATCATCTACAACATGAGACGTCTTTACACATTGTTGATTTCTGGGAGCCAAACTGTAGCCATGACCTAATCTGTTAAGCAGACAGCTTAATGGGTTAAAGGCAAGACATAAGAGCAGGGGTGACAGAGTCATCCTGGAACATCCCCCTTTGAATTTTTATCCTTGGAATCATAATTTGTCCTTTATCATGGTTTAACTGCAAAGTGGTTTGCTACCGTTTCATGGTCACTGTAATGTAATTGATCAGTGCAGGGTATATCTTGCACACTTTTATGCATGAATGTGGGAAACTGTCAAATGCTACTTTGTAGTATACCCATGCCATACTTAGATTCTTCCCCTTTTTACAGCTCTCTATTATGACTTAACAACAAATGGTCCTTTGTTCCATATGACTTTCTTCTAAATGACTATAAACTCTATTGGCAACAGTTCCAGTGTATAGTTTATACTTCATCAGAAGGCAAGTTATTGGTCTAAACAGCAAACCTGCAAGCAATCCTAAAAACTAAAGTAGGAGCATATTTTTTCCGGTTATTAACCAGGATGGTGTCTGTTCGGAGTGCGCATATAAATAGTTCTTACTCATGACTAAATCTTCAAGTAATGATGTCAATACTTTTAGCAAAAGTTAAGCACTGCATCTAAGCCTGAGGTTTTTCATTTAGGAGCTTTTCTCAAGTTTGTTTTTGTCTCTGGCCATTATTTCATATCCTGTAAATGTGAACTTCTTACTCTTTCTCTTACTTTTTCTAGCCATTTAGCATCTTTGTTATGTTCCACAGGATCTTCCCAGATGTTTCTCCAAAATGTATCTATTTCTTCTTTTTGGTGGGGTTTCAATTCATTTTGCCTTATTTCCCAATTCTCTATAAAACCTTTTTGGGTCATAAATAAATTATTTTGTACTTTTCCTTTATATTTATCTACATATCTTCTAAGTGTTTCTGCCTGTGCTGATATTTGTAGTTTATTTGCAACAGTGCACAATAGATCCTGATCTGTTATATACTGTGTGTTGCTTTTATCACATCTGAGTATTTTTGTTGACCTGTTCCCTCTTCTATACTCTTCTAATATAATGACACTTCTTGTCTTAATTGCTTTATAGTTTTTTTCTATTCCATACTTCCATGACAGCATTTGATTTCTCCCCTTCCTTTCCCTTACTACCCTGTGTTCTTGTGGCAAGACTGTTAATAATTTAGTTGCACAGTAGTATATCCTACTTACTTCTGTTACATCACATGACTTTCTATGGACAGTCCTAATTACTGTGTTCATTTGTTTTATCAGACTTGTAACGTTTTGGGTTTTATTGGCCTTCTGTAGTCTATTTCTTTTACTGATCTTAATATGTCTATCTCTGTTAGATCAAGCAACTCTTCTCTTAGATCATTTTCTTCTAAACTAAAGGGCCATTGTTTGTTCTCCACTTCCTGCAGACATTCTATAGAAGGTTCCAGAGGATCTTCCTGTGCTACATTCTCTTCAGTTTTATCCTGTGTCATCCATTGCTCTTTCATATGGGAACTCACTGGCCTATCATTCCACAACGTTGACTGCATCAGAGTTGCCCCAGTTTCCTGTTCCTTCACTTGCTGTCCAACTCCAACTGAACATTTGTACTGGTTTCCTATGGAGGGCTCCAAGGTATTTTCATATGATAACTGATCAGATTCTTACCGCTCCACTGGTTTCTCCTTAATTTGGGTGTCCACTGCTGTATCCTGCTGTGATGTTATCAGTTATATTTTCTACACTAAATCCTTCCCTTTGCACGTAATCTGTACCCTCAGTTTCTATTTCTTCAATTTCTCCATTACTAATCCTCTTTTCTATTTTTCCTCTTTCTTTTCTTTTTTTTGTATTATAAAGTTTTCCGTGTCCAGATGCCTTTGTCTATATTTCTCTTCAAATATCTTTGGTGGTACTCTTTTTGTATTGATTAGTTTTGCTTTCTCCTTTGCATAAATATTGCACCATATTAAATTTCATTTTTCTTTCCCATGTCCATGTTTCTTCTTCAGTTATCTCCTTACTTTGGGGACTCGTTGTTCCATCATGCTGTGATATAACCTGTGTTAGACTTTCTACATAAAATCCTTCACTTCACAAGTATTCCATAACTTTAGCTTCTGTTTTTTTTGTTTTTTTTTGTTTTTTTTTTTTTTAAACTTCTACTTGACTAATCCTCTTTTCTACATTACCTCTTTGTGATTTAATCTCGTTTCATTGTGAAATTTTCCATATCTGGACTTCTTTGCCTGTATTTCTCTTTGAATATATTTGGGGCTGTCTTTTTTGTGTTGATTAATTTGGCTTTCTCCTTTGCATAAATATTGCACCATATCAGATCTCCCTTTCCCATGTCCACATTTCTTTTTTATATCTTTCAAAAAAGCTTCAAGATTTTGTTCTTTATATTTTCGCACATCCTCAGTCACTTCTTTTTCCAAAAGTCCCAAGGTTTCTTGGTCTATATAGTGTTTTTCATGGATCTGTTGTATTAATGAACAAAAATTGGCATCTGAGCCTCAGAGTTTTTCTTGTGGAAGTACTTTTCTTTCCTCTAATTTCTCTCAATCTTTTCGTGCATCTTCTGTCTGGAAATTCTGGGCTTCTTACATAATAGTAATAATACATAATTTCTCTGTTACCCTCAATAGTCCACACTATCATCTCTATAGCTCTTTTTTGGCTCATCGGTTTTTGTGATTTTGTGGACTTCTACTTCCTTCTACAATGGGGGGGGGCATCCTCCCCCTTGGCCTGGCCTAGCCCCACTGTAGGAATGCTTCCATGTCTTGAGGATTCTACACCATCATTTTTTCCAGTTCTATCACCAGTGCGCTTACCAGGATACGGCACTTTTTAATCTTTTAACCTACTTCTGTCCAAAACTTATGTCCATAAATCAGTGTTGTCTTGGGGAAATTTTCTGAGAAAACTGATTCCACCTTGTGAAAGTATTCACCAAGACTAGAGGATGAATTCAATTCCAGCAATACTACTCTCCTTTGCTTGCTGATTTATCATCTCAACAGCCAGAACCCCTGATCAATAATCCAAGGAAGAAAGTTTCCTCTTCAAGAGTGGGTGAAGTCTGTTTGGTGATGGGAGGAGGGTGTGGCCATTGTGCACAGTCACAGCTGGTCTCGGGGGAGGGGGGTCCTTGGATCCCCCACATCTACGGCATTGTTCAGGTTGCTACCGTCAAGTCTGTCTTGATCTCTTGGCTCAAGGAGGCCTCTCCCTTTCTCGTCTTGGAGGCAAAGGCCAAGACTTAGAAGGGCAATTCTTGTTATATCAAGGTGTGGGAGACAAATCAAATGCTTTTACAGTTTTGAATAGTTTCCCTTTTTGTCCAATTTCTCAAAGACTTTCCCTGCAGGAGGACTAAACAGTAACTTTACCTAGTGAGGAATCTAGGAGTTTGGCCTTTACTTGGCCTGAGAGTGGCTGAGTCGTCAGCCAGTTGAGTCTACAAGTGACAGAACCCATAGCAGCTGCTTTACGAGACATTCAATGAACAGTACCCACACTTCAGTGGATGTCTGGATACCTAAAGTGTTGCTGATCTAGCCTTCTCCTGTAAGTATCTCTGCAACACCTTGTATGCAAAACGTGGACCCCATGCTTCAGCAATGATTTGCACTTATAAGGACTAGTAAGTACTTGTCAAATAGGCAGTTAAGAGCCCTCACAGCAAGGGTAGCAGATGTATTGGTCTTTTTGCCAAATCTAGCAATCTACTTTCTCCGTCATTAAGCAAAGGGTGTCTGTGTGCACCCTTGATGGATTCAGTAGACAATGAATGGATCTGCATGTGGGTTCTCGCACAGGTGCTTGCAGGGTGTCAAGCACACTACAAAAATGAGTCCGCTTTTTAGGCGGAGGTGGAAGGGAGTCAGGATGCAGAGATGTTAGTACATCATCTAAAACTATATGAACCAAGAAAATAGTTGATGATCTGAGAGATGGCAGGTGTAGCAGTTCTCTATAATGTATGGGTCTGAGAAAATGCTTTGGTCTCTCAATTAAATGCATCTTTCTTCTTGTGCAAGGTATCCCCAAAGGATAAATCCTCCTGGGGAAAGCCAGAAGAAAGGGTATCATCTAAGTCAGTCAGGGAAAGATTGCTGGGAGAAGTGTTCTACATAAAAGACAGCCCATCCTTATCTTAGAATTCTGAGAAATCAGAGTTCTGCTGAAGACAAACATACTAAGGGAATCTTCAGAGACAGGCACCTGTGGCTGGATGGGCTCGCTGGACTTCAATTAAGGCCATGAACTCCTGGCCTATCTTAAGCAGGTTCTGTGCCACAACCTGGGCTGAAGCATCTGACGACTGGGTGGTAGGATGGGGCAAACTAACCAATCTCTTTGGTTTAGGCTTTCAAGGTTTTGAAACCAAGGTCTCCATATGCAGTCAAATGACTGCAACCTCCAAATGGTTTCCTGAAGTTTGTGCACAACTGCCAAAGAAGTAAAGCTATCTTCATTGGCAACCAATACTCAAACAGTGGAAGCCAAAGCCTGCAGATCAGCTACAGACCCAACTGACACTGGTGTTGAAGCAGTCATAACAGTATGACCTACTGCCATGGTGGCCTCTGGAGGGGTTGTGTCAGATGGCTCGGGCCTAATGCTCATCAGACCAGGGGGCTGCAAAATTCCCTTGACTGAGTTGTTGGCCAGCCTGACTGCTCTAGTTTCCCAGTCCTTCAGAGAGTCCTTCTCCTTCATTTTCTTATTTGTGTGTTTCTTGGGCAAGGAACCAGCTGAAGCAGAGCAGATGGAGCAGAGTTCGAAGACTCCATGTGGGCTGCAAGGACTTCGGCCCTATGTTTAAGGGGTTATGAGGGGAACCTTGCACAATCCTGACAACTAGAAAAGTTGCTGTTACTGACCTTTTAAACATTAAAAAAATTTCCCCAACAGGGTACTTATTTGAAAGCAGATTAAACTCTGAAAAAACAAGCTGACAGATGGACTGCATGCATTATATAAAACACAGTAGCACAGACTACACGGCTAAAAAGAAGTGAAGATGGTGCCAATGGAAGCCATTGTTATGCCCTAATGTCCAGACATCGGTCCTCAAGATGTCCATCGACTAGGGATAATGTAAAGACTCTGGGAATCGATACAGTCACAGGCTTCTGCATGGCAGAAAGACCCAAAAAAGTACAATTGTGTAAGATGAACTTACCATAACAGTAGATGTTCGAACAATCACTGCTGCAGTAGCCTTAGCTACATGGGTTATAGCCTAAGAATATAACAGCTAGCCAGCTTCCAAAGCTTAAGGGCACCATCCACGCACTCAAACTGTCAAAGATTACAACTTTATTCGACCCAGAAAGCCTTGTGAAGATGTCACTGCCTTGCAAGCCTTGTTCACTGACCATCTCAGGATATAAAAAAATTAACCACCAATGTCGTGTGTGTGTGTGTGTGTGTGTGTGTGTGTGTGTGTGTTTAATTCTGAGAATAGGGCATGCAAACAAGATTTGGAGCCTTTATTATCAGGCTTATCTGAGTATACACATTTATTGTTAATAGCTAACCTGTCTTTTCTGAAATCAGCAAGGCATGCCATTCTTCTTAATTCCAATGCATTGTTGCATTTCAGAAATTCTGAGAGACCACCAATTGTATCTTATAAACAGTGTATAACCTACAGTAAAATAAAAACAGGAGATCTTGACAAGAAGGCCTCTGAACTGCACAACTCTACTGCACTGAATCCTTGAAGGTCTCTGAAATGTACAACTCTTGTGCACTGTATCTTTTTAGCAAAGGCACATCTCAGACTAGGCATGTCTTTGCAAAACTCATTGTACAAGCTTTAAAACTAGCAGTCCGCAAGTCATTTTTAACCGTCTCCTGTACTGATTTTTAAGAATGCATTCTTGATTCATACTAAGCTTTCTGTCTAGTAACTTCTCTGTAACAGGCAGACTCGAGGGAAAGCATAAGCAGGAGTTCACTATTCTTATGCCTCTGAACCAATTTCTAATGCAGTGACAAACGGTCAGTGCTAGAACTTCATTCACTCTAATGTCATTTCATGCAGCACCTGTGTGTTCAATCTCTGCAAAAAAGCAGTACCCTTACTAAAACCAACCTTTATAAATGAATAAAGTTGTAACATTGACAGCACATATCTACAACTTCATTCACTCATTCACTTACTTCAATCATATAGAAATTACTATGCCCAGTCATGAATGAATGAATTCGCAGGTATGGGCGATCAGAGCTACGTCATTTGTTCACAAAACTAAGCTGAAAGTGACAGCTTCAATCAAAAAAGTACTACAATGCAAAATGCTACTTTCTGAATTATTTTATAATACAGTACTAATTCTGTATAGTGCAATACAGAATGCCATATCTATAGTTAGACTACTCCCCCTCCTATCAGCATCTTAAAGCATAGCTTTTTGGTGCACAGTATGCTATTTTGCAAAAATACAAGTTCTATTTTTTTTTAATTTCTCAGTACAGTGTTAAACATCCACAAACATTTTTAAATGCCACAATAGAAAGAAGTAGTAATCTATTGGTAAATCCAGAGAAAAATGAAAACAAATGAGTAATAAACAAAAAGATTTCACTGGAACTACGCTAACAGTATTAAAACAAATACAAGACTATTTTGCAACTTCACAGTTTCACTAAAAATCTTCATCAGGCGCATCAATAAAAATGAATATTATACAAATTAATAATCTCAAAACTCGCATGATAACACCAAATGAATCACGTGATAAAAATCAAACTTTCTGTTGCAAATGCTTTAACAAAGGTTTTTAAGACAAAGCTTTATTTATTTTTTTCAAATATATTTTTATTGAATTTTACAGACTTTTCAAACATAAAAAGGAAAAAATTGCAAGTCATTACAAGAAGCAGTAAAATATGGGTGTATAGATATTGCATATAAATAAAACAGTTAATACAAAAGCTATGCATTTATAAAACAGTAGTTATCGTTTCAAGGAACTTGCATCTTAGAGAATAATATAAGCATACAGAACCCCAACAACTTATTATAGTCAAAGTCTAGACTAACAAAAGAAAAATGGCATGGAGGGAGGAGTATATCACTGTCTTAAGAAGAAAGAAGAGCAGTAAGGAGGGTACAACGATATAAACTAACTATTTATAACGTATTTACAACATATTTACACCATGGATGCCAGAGGATAACAAAATATAACAAAATACTTTGTAAAGTCTAAAGCTACAGTGTGTTGATAATGTCTAATGATTATAGGGCCAGATATGATACAAATAGAGGATTTCCTGTAATGTAATGTTAGTGACCCACATTTTGGAAGATTATTTAGTTTGGATTAGGTCAAAAAGGCTATACCAATAATTCTGAAAGTATTCTTTTTTTCTTTTTATTCTTCTTTTCTTTTTATTATTATTATTGCATAACTTATGTGCAGATATATATTTGATTGCCATTGATGTAAAGTTTTCCCAAGCTATTGCTGAGGGATTGACCCAATTCTTGGCTATAAAATATTTGAGAAGAGCGCAGACCGTAACACAGATGTGGTGATGGATGCCCTTAAGGGATTTAGGAATTATAATTATATTTAGGAATATTATATATTTATATTTAGGAATTATATTTAGAATCATGGTTTGCCAGGAAAGTGTAGTTTTCTCGTATCCCATTTTTTCCAGCTGAGTTCTGAGAGAACACTAAAGTTTGTAAATATTCTTACAGCTCCAAAAGATGTGAAGTATATCTACATGTGGGAGGGAACAGAACTGACAGATTAGGTTTTTATTGTATCCAAATTTTAGAAAGACTGCTGGGATACAGTAGGAATTGTTGTTTATCACAAGTTGAGGTTTTTGAAGGGGGCTAGATTCAAGGTATTACTGATAGCTTCGCACTTGGATTCCATAGAGATTTTGCCTTGTATGTCGTCCCAATATTTTGAAAATAGATTTGACTGATTATATTTAATGCTTGACATAAGTTTATAGGTATTTGAAATCATATTGTTCCATAGGGAAAGTGATTTAATGATAGATTGTGATACTATAATGTCTTGCTCCCTCACTCTATAGCTAGAGAATTTTTGTTTTACAAGTGAGCTGATTTGTCTTAAGATAGGATCATATTTGTTAGGAGCACCAAATAAAGCTTTGACCCTTATAAAAGTGCCAGACTATGGCTTTCTTAATAGGGAAGTTTGACAGGTCAATCATTTTATTATTGATTTTTAAGGTAGGGTTTAGGTGAATAGGTTGGAGAATGGGAACAGTATTGTGCAAACTTAAGGAGGTCATCAGAGTTTGAAAAATGCGAATTTTGTTCTTTAGTGTAGGCAAGATCTTGAATTTGTAGTCAACATCAAGTGCAAGAAAAGGGACAGCATGAGGATAGAATCTTAAAGAATATATATATAGTTGCACCAGATTTTGATGCAGATTGGGTACCAAGATTCAGCAGAGGGATCATAGCAGGCTATTTGAATTAGACGGCTAGCATTAATTATGTGGTAATATAAATTAAACTCCGGGAGACTTAAGCCGCCTTTGGTCTTTGGAGCAATTAATTAGTTTCCTGTATGATATTCTGGTTGATTTAGGGAACCATAAAAACTTTGAGATTGTGGTTTCCATTTTTCTGAAAAAATTTTCCGAACATTTAAGAAGATGGAGTTAAGATGAAAAAGGATTCTAGGTAAAATACTCATTTTAATGATAGCTGATTTTGATACCAAAAAAAGATCGATGTTTTTCCATCTAGTAAGATAATTATTTATCTGATCGCAGACTCTATATAGGTTTGCATTTATTAGTTCATGGTGAGGATGTGTGAAATTTATTCCTAGGTATTTGAGTGTATATTTGAGAGGAATGTCTGACAGGGGAAGTAATATTCTAAATGATTTGCAGAATATAATGAAAAAATAGATGATTTTGCAGGGTTTAATTTACAATTAGCAGCTTTAGCAAAAAGATTAATAGAATTTTGGATTTTATGAAGATCGGTGTTGGGAAGCTCAAAATAGATGTTCAGGTCATCTGCAAATGCAGAGTAATTTATATCAATGTCAAAGATTTTTGGTATATAGTAATAAGTCTTTTGTTTAACCCAGAGAAGGAAAGGTTCAAGATAAAAATTGAAAAGATAAGGTGAGAGTGGGCAGCCCTGTCTAGTACCATTGGTAATTTTAATAGGGCGTGATAAAGTTTTATTTATATACAGGGAAGTAGAGGCATTGTTATAAAGCATCCTAATAGTGTTGATAATAAAATCGGGGAAGTTAAAGTATTTCATGGTAAGGTAAAGGAAGTTTAGATCAACGTTATCAAAAGCTTTGGTAGCATCTAGTGTGAGTGCATAACGCGGGTAGTTATCACTTTTTAGAAACAGCATTAATGTGTTTAAGGTAAAGAGTATTGTCACAAAGCTGCCTCTGTTTCATAAATCCCAACTGTTTAGAAGAAATGACTGTAGCTATAACTTTCTGGATTCTATTAGCAAAAATGGTAGATAAAATTTTGATGTCAACGTTAATAAGGGTAATAGGCCTATAACAGAGAGGGTTGGACATGTCAGAGTTCAGTTTTGGGATGAATATTGTTTTAGAATTGTTCATATACTTATCTGTAATCCCTTTAAAGATGATGTAATTATACATGGCAAGGAGAATTTTAGAAAGATGACAACTAAAAGTTTTATAGAATTCGCCTGTAAAACCATCAGGTCCTGGCACCTTATTTAGTTTAAATTTTTTAATAGCCAACATTATTTCATTCAGTGTTATGGGACTGTTTAGAAGGGTGTTTTGTGTGGAGGATAGTTTTGGAACAGATAGCTCATTTAGGAATTTTTCATGCATTTCATTTGGGGTCTGTTTTTTTGGGATTATAGATTTCAGTGAAGATATTTACAAGGGAGTTAACAAAATCTTCATTTCTGTACAAGTTTTTCCCTTTGTAATTTACTTCATTAATATAGTTTGGTCCCGCTTTGATGTTTATGAGTCTAGCTAGTGTTCAAGAAGGGGTTTGAGCCCATTCCGAATATCTGTGGAGAAGTTTGAGTTCTACCAAGGATTGAGTTTGTAAGTGAAAGGTATAGATTTTTTTTTTGCATCTCGTGTAGTTTTTTTTCAGTTCAGGAGAAAAACCCTTTTGTAGTTGCGCATCAGTCATCTTTTGCTCATTGTTGAGGTTATTAATGTACAACTTTTCTTTTTTTTATAATAAGACGATTTTTGTACGAGTATTCCTCTGATGACAGCTTTGGCCGTAGCCCATTGGATATCTAAAGGGATGGTGGATAAAAAGGATTCTGCATCAAATTGTTTTAGATACTCATTAATTTCCTGCAGAACATCAACGTTTTAAGAATGTTGCTGTTTAGTGACCAAGTGGGACTACTAACATCACGGTTCAGGTGGTGGGTGGGATTAATACAAAGTGACACATTTGAGTGGTTAGATATAGATCTAGCCTCAAGGGCAAAGTTGGTAATTTTGTTTGAAAAGATATCAGAGATAAAAAAAAAAATCAATTCTGGACCAGACTTTGTGTAAAGCCAAATAAAACGTGAACTTATTTAGCGCTCTATCATGGTCAAATATTAAAAAAGGGTCAAGTTGAAGTTGTTTATCAAATCATGAATAGATGTAGTTACTTGTGAGGGCTGTTTCCCGTTTTTATTTGACCCATCATTCAAGAGGTCCAGGAGTGCATTTCAGTCACCACCAATAATAAAAAGATGATTAGGAAATTGTAGTAGTAGATTATGTATTTCGTAGATGAATAGGTGCTGGTTTGTACATGGGCTACACAAGTTTAAGAAAAGTAAAGGGGGTTTTACCTGAGGGTATGAGCATGAAAATAAACACCATCTACCATTAGGGTCAAATTTAGTACTTCACCAGGAAAGGATTTTTTTAATTATTATTACAGTGCCTTTTGATGAAAGACTATTCCCTGCTGATATCACAAGTTTAATCCAATTTCTTTTTTTTATTATTATCCCATTGAACATTTGTCATATGGGTCTCCTGTAGAAAGATGATGTTGGATTTATCTTGAAAAATGAAGTGCATATCTAGTTTCTTTTTATTGATTTCTCGAAGGCCATTTACATTCCAGGCTTTCACACTAAATCAACATACTTTAGATTCAAAACGTAGAAATATGTTAGGATAAAGAAAAAAGCCCCAATAGGGACGATCCAATTAGTAAACACACTTTTTATATATAACAGAAAATGTAATGTGGTAGTAAATCGTACTCTGGCATCCATGCTCCTTACCATAGACCCCGTGCCTAACCACCAGTCTCCCTGAGGCATTTTTGAATAAGTTCGAAATAGATACAAGTGATCTGTTTTTAAACAATTTTCCTTATGAAAAATAATACAAGAACAGAGCAGGAAGACATAAAAACTCACATCAATAGTCCAAGTGCCAACAAACATCGGACAACTCCACCACCATGCCACTCCCAAAGGTGTTAAGGAATATGAAAAACATATAGACATAGAATGGACGGTTAAAGGCAAGGTGACATTAAGAGTTAGGAGTTAAAGGAGATAACAAAACAATACCACTGTAAGAACATAATACATACAGCATTATAAAATTATTGACTTCACAAAATTTTTCCTGTCAATAGACAAGTGAGGTTGAAGTAATACAGACACTAAACGTTACTGAGTAATTGAGACCAACTCAGTTTTTATCCAGAGTTATTAATAACCTTTACAGCAGATAGTGAGACAGGTTTTACTATAACTGGCATAGCAGTAGGTACCATAATAACCTAATGATATGTTTTTGTCTCCTGCCTGGAAATGGGACAATCAACTTAGATAGGCTCTAACTGAGCATACTGCTATAAAGGGAGGTTAACAAAGGGGGTGATTATAACAGGAAAAATTACAGGTTAAATATATGCTTCAACAAACAGAATAGCTCTGAACAAGGGTAAATACATTTTTACCTATCTAGATATCTAACTGGATTTACTAAATATGCATTACACACTGAATTACATAACTATGGAATTAGAAAAAGGAAAACAAAAACAAGAGCATTGACTGACTACCTAGGCAGTTGATTGGATTTTCACTGAATGCAGTTCACAGTAAGCTACACAACTCACATATCATCACAGACCAGTTGAATTATACAACTAGAAGAGAAAAGCAGTTTAGCAAGCCGGCTAATTAAACCAAGCACTAGCATACAGCATATCAAGCTCACTAGTTCTGTAGATCAACCTTCACTAAGAGAAAAGAACAAAACATCCATATCCTGCACTTTCAGTACAGAATTAAACTATATTAAATAGACTATAAACATAGGATTAGGTTGCTAAATTACCCTGACCAGAGTCCTTTATAGTCCATTTAATTAACACCTTCCTGATGTGTCCTGAAAATGCTGTTTTAGATCCATTTCTCATTCCCTACGATCTAATTCATGATTTTAGAGTTCCCAGTAATGCACTGCTTCTTTCGTCTCAATCACTGACCTAGTGATGTCATTGGCCATTTCTGTTGCATTCTGGGTAATGGAATGTTGAAACGGCCCTGGAAGCTTAGGGAACCCTCATGGAGCTCAAAATAAGGCCTCAACAGGCCACAGGAAGCATTGTACACTGCTGCAAATGGGCCAACAAGACGCTGAAGAGTTAAAACGGAAAGTTGGGAGGGTGGCCTAATGGTTAAGGTGTTTGCCTTACAAACACAAGGTACAAGGTTCGAGTCTCACACGGGATAATTGGCTAGGCTTAAAATGGCTCGCAAGGGCAGTTAGCCTAGTACTAATCTATCTATCTATCTAAAAGGAAAGAAAACGCCAGGACATTCAGATGATGGTAAAAACAAGCTGGAAAGATGTCAGGGTAAGTCAAATTCAGTTAGCAGTGTTAGAAATCCGGCAGAGATAGGTTTTTGTAGCTGTAGTCATCTGCGATCGAGTGACATTCGAAAGACATGCATGAATGGGCATGCCTTCATTGAAGGTTGGGCATCGGGCTGGCACCTCTGCACCATAAAAACCTACTGCCAATCATTAGTGGACTGGAGTTCCACTGTGGCGACCCCTAATAGGGAAAAGCCGAAAGAAAAAGAAGAATTCATCTTGGTTACATCATTTGGTAGCTTTAACAGTATTTCATAACTTTTAATCATATACTGTATTGTCTTGGTTATATTATATTAAAAAACAAGTAATCTCCATGGTATCCCCGAAGTCTCAAAACAACCCACTAAAGTGTAGTGGGTCTAAAAACAAAACAGTGTAAGAAACTTCTCTGTGTGGAAGATTTTCAGTCCATATATTTCTAGTTAATCACTGTATATTAATCAGATCAGACAATAGTAGTAGAAGTAGCGAACGTAAACTCAAGTCAAAACGTAATAATAGAAAATATATAATTCTACAGCATTACTAAGTATTCGAAAGTAATCCAAGCAAGGCAGGCAATCTGTTTCCAGTCGAAAATCCTTTAAGTACACAGACAAGCGATCCAAGTAAAACAAAAATAGAGTAATAATTTCCTCACAAGCTTTCTAAACATATATATACTTTTTATCAGGCATGGGAGTGGTTTATTGTGCTGTAAAACAAAGTGTTATTATTATGACAGCTACTAGGTAGGGCAGGACCAGCTCGAATGTCACACTGATGGGGGAAGGGATGTGAATTTAACATGTGTACCAATAACACTGTTTTACAGCACAATAAACCAATCCCATGCCTGATAAAAAGTATATATATAGTTAGAAAGCTTGTGAGGAAATTATTACTCTATTTTTGTTTTACTTGGATCGCTTGTCTGTGTACTTAATAAAGGATTTTCGACTGGAAACAGACTGCCTGCCTTGCTTGGATTACTTTCAAATACTTAGTAATGCTGTAGAATTATATATTTTCTATTATTACTTTTGACTTGACAAGTTTACGTTCGCTACTTCTACTACTATTGTCTGATCTGATTAATATACAGTGATTAACTAGAAATATATGGACTGAAAATCTTCCACACAGAGAAGTTTCTTGCACTGTTTTGGTTATATTATATTACTAGCTTTAACAGTAGAGCTAGTTAAGCAGGTAGTTCCTTGAAAACTTGCATGAATACTTTTTTTGCTTCATCTGCAGAGTGTACTTTTAATTTCTGATCACCATAACTGAAGGAGAGGATGACTGGGTACTTCATCTGAAAGCGTAATTTTTTTTTGATTAACAAAGCACAAAAAAAGGGCTACAGCTCGTCTCTGAGCCTTAACAGGCTGAGGTAAATCCTGTGATATTGTAATCCTGTGACCTCGCCATGAAATGTTACTTTTCTTTTTTGCAGCCATGAGGAGTGTGGTAACATGTGCAGCATTTAGAAGCCTTGCATAAATCTGTCTAGGGGACAGCATCATCTGATGATCTTCATAATGCTCTATGAGCTCTTTCAATAATGATTTATTTAGCAAAGATTTTATTTTCAGTAATGTGTTCAAAAATATCAGTTAGTATGACTGGCAGTTGGACTTGGTCAAACTTTTCAGGAACGCCACGTATTAAAATGTTTCTCCTACTGCGTGCTTTAAGTCTATTATTTTTTGCTGTAGGTCACTGATAATTTTGTCATTTGTATTTACCTTGGTTTGTAAATCTTGTATTGGTTTTGAATTCTCCTCAGTTTTATTGTCAAGAAGATTAATTCTGGTTATAATTTGGTCCAAATTAGATCCAAATTAATTTAATTTATCTGAAAATAATTTGAAATCTTCATGCAAGGGCTGTAATGCTGATTTAAGGTCATCCAGTGAAAGAACGGTCTCACCTTTAGATTTAGTAGCTCCTTTGTTTGAATCCTGTGTTGATTTATTTATTCTCTGCCTCTTAGCTGTTAGATCCTTTTCAGGTGACATTAGAGAAGAGATTTTGGTTTTAGAAGTTATAGCATCCATGGATTCTTGTTGGTTAGCCATCACCGAGTGAATTATAGTGTAGGTTTAGTCCACAAAGAAGCGACTTAAAGATTTCTCTTTTAACTTTTCTTGTTTAGAACTCAGAACTCAGTCCTTTAAAGAAAAAGGATGCCTCCATGCAGCTGTGGCCTTCAGCCAGTCACTAGAGGTAAGTACTTGTAGAAGAAATGGTAACATTTTACTTTTTAGACCAAAATGTTGCTATAGGTCTTTTCTATGAAGTGCAGTTTAGAAGAAGTACTCCTTTCCTGTCTAATTTGATGCCAGATGCGGGTTTTATTGAGCAGATAGACAGCTGATACAGTTGCAGCAGAAAGTGTGTGTTCAGTACTCGGCGGCCATCTTGGAACCTCAACATAGCTTTATTTAATCCAGAAAAAATATGCACTTTAAGTCTCAAAATCCATTTGAATTCTTCCAATTCAGTTTGCTGTATTAAATCACCCCCACATATTTGAGTCTTCTCTTGGACTTTCCAACATAACATGCATTACAGATTTGACATATTGCTAAATATATAATACTTCTAGAATCACAAATGCCGTAGGTACGTACAATGAAAAACCTTTCCAGTAACAGGATGAACAAATGTAATCTTGATATTGATATTAATACAATGGACATGTTTATTACAGGTATATCTCACTGTCTTATTTGTATTAAATGGAATAAGATGTCTAGGTTGTTCTTTACAACACTATTTTTCAAATAATTACTTTTGTATCCAAAAATCAGCCTGTCACTTACATGTTTTTTTTTACTTCAGGATCAGCCAAAAAAATCAAAAAAAGAAACTGTGAATTGTATGAAGGACAGTTGTGCAAGTAAACTTACCATAAATAGAATACATTCCAATGGATCACTGCTATTTGGATATTAACCCCCCTGCACAGTCTAGCTTCACAAATCTTTTGGCATCCCCCATGAGCTTCAACAGTCAGGGAGGGTTCAGGGTAGTCCAGATAAAAGGCGGTTGGAGTGCCAAATTATTTCGGAGCATTTTTTCCCCAGGAAGGAGGCAAGATCCCTATATACTTATACTACGGAACAAAGTGAAACTAACCATATACAAAAGGGTGCAACTAAACCCACCCTGACAACTACAAGAGTAAGAGAAAAAAAGGGGGCTGGAAGGAGGGATGGCTACAGCAACTCCATTACAATATCTACTATTATGGAAAGTTTACTTAAACAACTGTACTGTGCTCAAACATGGATCACTATATTGCAGTAGCCTAAGCTATCTGGATAGACTCCCACATCTTAGTCACAAGAAAAAAAAAGTAATCAATGAACAAGACTCCCTGGAGAATGTCCTGGTAAAGCTTGTTCTGGATCTGGAAAAGGAATCCAGTTTATAGTACTTTGTAGCAGTGTAAACACAGGACCAAGTTGCTTGCCTCTAGAATACTTCAAGTCCCACCACTTTCCAGAAAGCCATAGAAGAAGCCAGTGTCCTTGTAAGATAAGCTGAAACCCTATCTGGAAGCAGCTTACTGTGGTGAGTATAACAAAAAGCAATCACATAAGACAACCATTGAGAAACAGTCAGTTTAGTCAAAAGACTATCCCTTTCCTCTTACCTTCAGAGGAGACAAAGAAAGTACAGTTGTATACACTTACCATAAATGTAGATGTTCGAGTGTATTCACTGTTGCAGTCATTACATTTGGGTTATCTGCTTGCAGGTAAGCCCTCAGTCGTCCTGATTAACAAAGTCTTGGGTCCTGCGTCGGTTGCTGTCTCTTCTTCCCTGACGTCAGGTCGTCAGGGGTTTAAATGCAGGAGACGCCATTATGTCAGTTTTTCTTGCCCCAGATGTCAGCTGCCCCCTAATGGGAAACAAATATAAAAGTACAAAGATATACCTCCAACAAAAAAGCAAATACACCAAAAAGGCTTTTAAGCATAGTAAAGGAAAGTAGAGGTATAGTCAAAAGAAGTTAGGGGGCTGGAGGGAGGGTAACCAGGACTGCAACAGTGAATACACTCGAACATCTACATTTATGGTAAGTGTACACAACTGTACTATGTTCTTCATGTTTCACTGTTGCAGTCATTACATTTGGGTAGATTCCCAAAGCTATGGTTGGGAGGAGGAATTTAGATAGCATTAGGGCCAGCTATAAGGCCCTGCAAGACTGCAGTGGCAAAGCCAGCTCTGGATTTAGAGAAAATTGGCAAATGGTAATGCTTAGTGAAAGTATGTACAGAACTCCAGGTAGCAACTTCTAGGATGTCCCTGGTAGGGAAGCCGAAAGGCTGTAGAGGTAGATGCAGCCCTGGTGGTGTGAGGTCTGATCCCCTGGGGGATAGGTTTTCCATGGTGCTTATAGAATAAATTAATGCAGTGGCTTATCCATTTAGAAATGGTTTGCTTTGAAATAGCCTCCCCCTCTGCCCTGCAGCAAATGCCACCAGCAGTTGTTAAGATTTCCTTTGAGGTTCAGTCCTGTCCAAGTAGAATCTAAGTTATCTGTGCACATCTAAGGAATGCAGTATCCGTTCCCCTTTATTCTGTGGATTGGGAAAAAAGGTTGGTAAATGAATGGACTGATTAAGAGCCACACTGGATACCACCCTGGGCATGAAGGATGGATTGGTTCTGAGGGACACCCTGTCCACATGAAAGATGATGAAAGGCTCCACTGCCATAAGGACCTGTAATTCAGATACCTTTCTAGCTGAAGTGATTGCTAAAAGGAAAGCCGTTTTCCAAGAAAGAAAATTTAAGTCTGCAGTAGCAGCTGGCTCGAAAGGAGGTAGAGTGAGTTTCTCCAAGACAAAGTTAAGGTCCCAGGCTGAGGTTGGAGCTCTCCTGGGTGGTCTCAAATTTTTGGCCTGTCTGAGGAACTGCTTGAGCAGTGGATGAGAGAAGAGGAGAGGTTCTGTGTTATAATGAGCTGAAATGGCTGATGTGTGGATTTTAATGGAGGAAAAAGACAGGCCCTTGTGAAGCATCTCAGTTAAGTATTCTAAAATCTGAGGTAAATTGGGCGCTGCTGTGCTCATCCCTTGAGATTGGTTCCAGGCACACTATCTTTTCCATTTTTCAGCATAACATTTTCTAGTACTAGGCCTCCTTGCCTCTAAAATGATATCCATCATAGTTTGCTGAGGGATGATAAAGGAGAGATAAGTAATTAGCCAGGCTGCAAGGTTCAGTGTTAGAAGCTGAGGGTGCAGATCCTGGTTCTCCTGCTGAGACAGCAGGGAAGGAGAGTCTGAGGCAGTTGCCATGGAGATAACCGTGACACACTCTGCAGGAGGAGGTACCAGTGTTGGCGCGGCCACTCTGGAGCAATCAAAATCATCCTTAGTTTGTCCTGTTTGATTTTTAGTAGCACTTTGGAGAGCAGAGGCAGAGGGGGGAAGGCATAGACTGATAGGTTTTTCCAGCTGAAGGACAGAGCATCCACTTTCCAGGCTTGTTCGTGGGGAGTCCTTGTGCAAAATTTGTCCAATTGGTAGTTCTGGGGAGAGGCAAACAGGTCTATATCTGGGCTCCCCCCATTTGCTTGTCAACATGTTGAAAATCCTTGGTTCCAGGTTTCACTCTGAGTCCATGAGTTTCTGCTTAGTCCTTCTGCCAGTGTATTTCATTTTCCTGGCAGAAATTGAGCTTATAGGTGCACTTGGTAGCTCAAGGCTGTGTTCCACAATGCCATGGCTAGTCTGCAGAGGGGGTAAGAAAGTGTACCCCCCCCCCCCGCTTGTTTATGTACCACATAACAGTGGTGGTGTTCATCTTTTCAATTCATTGTCCTGGAAGAATGTGGTCCTTGAAGGCTGTCAGAGCATTCTGTACAGCTAACATTTCTTTATGATTGATGTGAAGGTGCATTTGACTAGGGTTCCATTTGCCTTGAATGCACTTCCCTGCCAGGTGAGCCCCCCATGCATAGTCTGATGCTTCTGTTGTTAGGGTTTGGGTGCAGGGGGTGGAGTGAAAGGTAGTCCCTTGTTTTGGTGGCAGGCCTCTGCTTGCAATCACTTCAGCAAGAAGGGTATCTGAGCTACAGGCATTAATGGCAGTACAGCCCTTCCTGATCTTCCATCAAGATAGAGTGTCCATGAGAACAAATCCTACTTTTATGCCAAAGGTGGTCTCCAGGGTATCTTTAAATCAAGCTATCCATCTACCTACATTCTTCCCCAACCCACAGAACAGGGGGGAAAGACTTTTGCATACCTTGGATGTACATAGACAACTACGCTACTACCTGGACAGGACCAAGGCCAATAGAAAAACTGACTAACTACTGGTAGCATATGCAACAGGAATGGAAGGAAAAGCAATTTCAAAACAGACAATCTCTAAGTGGATAGGAAATTGCATTAGATTTTGTTACTCCTACCATGGGAAGAAAACTCCAGAAAACATCAGGCCTCACTCTACATGGGCAACAGCCACTACCACAGCTTTCCTACGAGGAGTGGCTACCAAAGACATTTTAGAGGCTGCTACTTGGAGCTCCGTGCATACATTTGCCAAGCATTATAATTTGTCTTTATACTCCAGATCCCGAGCAGGTTTTGCCACTGCTGTTTTGCAAGGGATCTTATCTACACCATAATCTTATTTCTCCTCCTCCCCCAGTTTGGCTATGGTATTCTACCCATTTGTAAGGACTGCAGATGCATCCTTGAAGGACATAGTACAGTTTTGTACCTACCATAAATGTAGATGTCCGATAGGCATGCATCTGCAGTCAGGATTACCCACCCTCCTTCCCCTCTGTGGTACTCCTAGGGTATTTGCCCATCTTGTAGCTAGCTGGGGAATCTATTATGGTGTATTTGTTTGTATATATGTACATACATGCTTATTTTTGTTTGCTCTCTACTATTTGGAACCATTTGCATTTATCCAAATTTAGCCTTCCTAGAGGGCACCTGGCATCTGGGGCAAGAAACACTGAGGAAAATGGCGTTGGCTGATGCCTTTATACCCGAAGAACTGCCGCTATGACGTCGGGTGAAGTGCGACACGAGCCGAGGCCAGACCCAGACTTTGGAATCCGGCCGACCGAAGGGCTGCCTGACGACAGGACAACCCATTTGTAAGGACTGCAGATGCATCCTTGAAGGACATCCCTTTGTACAAAGGCCAGATAATTCAAAAGCATGTCTTGGCTTTCTGCCTGAATTAGACAATCGTCCAGGTATGGGTAGAGTTGAACATTTCTTTGCCTGCAAAATGCAATAACTGGAGCTAGGCACTTTGTGAATACCCTGAGTGCAGTAGATAAGCCAAAGGGCAGTGCAGAGAACTGAGAGTGTGTGTACCCTGCTTTGAGGCATAGGTATCTTCTGCAAGATTCCCTGCTTGGGATGTGCAGGTATGCTTCTTTTAAATCCAGTGTTGACAACCAGGCATCTTTGCCTAGCATAGGAAGTAATTGGTGAAGAGTCAGCATCTTGAATTTTGGAATCTCCAAAAAGGTGTTTAGAGTAGACAGGTCCAGGATAGGAAGCCATGAATTGTCTTTTCTGGATACCAGGAAAAGTCTAGAGTAGAAACCTTGTCCCTTTTCCTCTTCTGGTACCAGTTGAATAGCCCCCATGATTAAGAGTGAAAGTACTTGTTTTTGGGCCTCTGCCCACTGCTTTGGGGGTAGGTCCGGCCACCGCTTGGTGTTGACAATGTGTGGAAGTGAAATCTGTATCCCTGGGACACTAGACTTAAAACCCATTTGTCCTGGGTAATGAGTTCCCAATTTTTTGCATGAAGAGCAATCTCCCCCCCCAAACAGGCAGTCAGTTGATAAGTACTTGGAATTTTTAAAAGGAAGTCATTGAGACAGTTTACCATAGTGGGGAGTCTTATTATTCCCAGATTTGGAAGTGGAGGCCCCCCCCCTGCTTAGTTCGATGTGTCCCCTGGGATTGAAACCTAGGTTTTTTGCTGTGTTTGTGTTTGGCTTGAGAAGACCTGGAAGGGGCTGGAAAGGACCAATTCTTAGAGGGCCAGTGCCTACTAAATCTAGGAGGCTGAACTTGTAAAAAAAATCTTTAACAGTTTGCATAGATTTAGCTTTATCTTCCATCTTTTTAAGAACTTCCTCAGCCTTGTTGCCAAACAGGCAGTCCTGATTTAAAGGAGCATCCAACAATATAGCTTTAACATTATCAGGCAAAGATTGCTCCTTAAGCCAAGCATGCCTTCTGAGCACAGACCCAGTAACAGCAGCCCTGCAAGAGGCCTCTAATGAATCAAAACCACATTGTAAAGTAGGTTTCCCAACTTGCTCAGCAGAATGCATTAAATCCTGTAATTCTTTATTTTCCACACAGTCAGGCATCAACATAATTTTCTGTTTAAGCAGTCCAGTAACATGTTGCTGATACTTTAACATGTGAAACTGGCAGTTTAAAGCCCTAATGGCCAAGGATGCAGAAGTGTAAACCTTCCTATCCCATCTATCCAGCGCCCTGGAGTCTCTATCAGAAGGAGTAGGATTTTTAGCAGTAGAAGCCTTAATGCCCTTGGGCCCCTGTGAAATAGTCTCTGGATCTGCAATAGGATTTTTAAAAAGGAACTTGTGCGACTCAGGGACCCTGTAGTATCAGTTAGGTTTTCTGGGAGCAGGAGGCAGGGAATCAGGGGCCAAACTAGATTCCGAAAAAGCATCATCAACAATGTCTAGTACAGGAGGAATAGCTAAAGGCCTATGCTGAAGTAGGAGAAGGAAATCCCTAACCCTCTTTTTTGAATCAGAAAAATCCTGGCTTTCCCAGTGGAAATGCTCCCTTAGAGTATGTAAGGTTTCCCCAAAAGAAAAATCCTCAGGAGGGGAAGCAGAGGGAATGGAGTCCTCTGCATCAGAATCTTCATAAGTAGATAACGGCAAAGCCAGATCATCAGAAGAATCAGAAACAGAATCCTGATCAGAAGATTCATAATCAACTTCAGTCCTAGGCCTCTTAGAAGGGGGGTTGGCTACCCCTGTTTAGAGTTATTAGATATTCAGCCATTCTTATTTGTTTTTTAGGCATAGAGGCCCGAGCGTCAGTTTTTTAGGCATGGATCGAGATTTAGGCCTAAGTAAAGAAGGAGGCGTCGTTTAATATGCAAGTCCATAGGCCTGAATACACCCTAAGAAGCCGGTGCCTGCACAGCAGCTCCAGCCCCATCCAAGGTAGAGATATCTGCGTGTTCCATAGTTGAAGCATCTTGCGGCATACCGGACTCCGAATGAGTCTCAGTAGAGGCCTGCGAATCAGAAGTAGAGAGTATCAGGGGCTGCAAAAGCACCTCACTGAGTATCGGCGAACTGGCGACTGGTTTAGGAGAAGCATCGTCGGCAGTTCTGGACCTCGGCGGCCTGTCTCTGTCTTTATCTTTGCATTTTTTTGGAATCCCGTTAGTCAAATGGCTAACCAACGACATTTCTTGATAATTAAACAGAGAACTGAAATATTTAGAAGCGAAAATATACCGATGACGGAGAGTGCGCTGATTAAATAAAGCACAAAACCGACAGCAAGGTACGTAGTGGTCAGGGCCTAGGCAAGGAATACAGTATGAATGAAAATCTTTATGAGGTATTTGCTTTCCACAAGTAATGCAATTACTAAAATCGGTAAGGAGTAAGAAAAAGTTTCCCCAATGGTGTACTTAGCTTTAGTTGAAGACTTTGGTTCTGAAACTCGAAAACAAAAAATTCAGGAGTCGGCCGACCGGCACTTGCGAACTGCTTCTGCTTCAGGCACCGCACGGCAAGAAAGACTGACGTAATGGCGTCAGCTGCATGTTTCATACCCCTGGCGTCATGGAAGGGACAGCAAACGACACAGGACCCAAGACTTTGTTAATCAGACCAACTAAGGGCTACCTGCAAGCAGATAACCCAAATGTAATGACTGCAACAGTGAAACACGAAGAACATCTGCTCAGCTATCCTGAAATGCTTGAGTTTTGTCTAGGAAGTATCTGTGCAGCCTGTGTAAGTCCAGAAAGGGAAGAATTCTTTCTCCCTTTATCTCTTGGATTAAGAAAGAAGACTGAGGATAATGGTCTAAATTAAAGTAAACTCCAAGATGACTTTAGGCATAAATGTGGGATTTTTTTTTTTTTTTTTTTTTTTTTTTTTAACAGAAACCCTGTTCCTATGAAAAATTAGGTAAGCTTGACTCAACCTTAAGTGCTTGTCACTTGGATACTCTCCTAGTAGATGTCAGAGCAGCAAGTGAAAGTACAGTTTTGTACCATAAATAAATGTAGATGTCCGATAGGTATGCATCTGCAGTCATCACATATGGGTTGTCTTGCCTCAGGCAGCCCTTCGGTCAGCCGGATTCCAAAGTCTGGGTCCGGCGTCAGCTGATGTCGCCCTTTCCCCGACGTCACCACGCCTGGGGTATAAGAACGACAGCCGACGCCATCTTCCTCAGTTTTTCTTGCCCCAGATGCCAGGTGCCCTCTAAAAAGGCTAAATTTGGAGAAATGCAATAAAAAATCCAAACATTTGCAAATATATATATATATATATATATATATATAAACAAATACACCATAATAGATCCCCCCAGCTAGCTAATAGAGGGGTAAGCACCCTAGGAATACCACAGAGGGGAAGGAGGGAGGGTAAACCTGACTGCAGATGCATACCTATTGGACATCTACATTTATGGTAGGTACAAAACTGTACTATGTCCTTCAAGGATGCATCTGCAGTCATCACATATGGGTAGAATACCATAGCCAATCTAGGGGTGGAGGTACTAGGAAAAAGATGGTGTAGCTAAGATACCCTGCAGGACAGCCGTAGCAAAGCCTGCTCTGGATCTGGAATATAAAGGTAAACTGTAATGCTTGGCAAATGTATGCACGGAGCTCCATGTGGCAGCTTCTAAAATGTCTTTTGTAGCCACCCCTCTTAAGAAGGCTGTGGAGGTGGCTGTGGCCGTGGCTCTCGTAGAATGAGGTCTAATGTTAGCTGGTACTGCCTTTCCATGAAATGAGTAACAGAAGCGGATGCAATTTCCTATCCATTTAGAAATTGTCTGTTTGGAAATTGCTTTTCCTTGAGTACCAGCAGCATATGCTACTAGCAGCTGGTCAGTTTTCCTGAAACTTTTTGTTCTGTCCAAGTAGTAGCACAACTGCCTGTGAATGTCCAGGGTGTGCAGTAGTTTCTCCCCTTTGTTTTGTGGATTTGGAAAGAAGGTATGCAAGTGAATGGCTTGATTCAATGAAGCCCTGGATACCACCTTTGGCATAAAAGTAGGATTAGTTCTTAATGAAACTCTGTCCTTGTGAAAAATAATAAATGGCTGAACTGCCATCAGGGCCTGCAATTCCGAAACCCTTCTTGCTGAGGTTATTGCCAGAAGGAAAGCAGTCTTCCATGAAAGGTACTGTAGGTCTGCAGATGCTGCTGGTTCAAATGGAGGCAGTGTTAGTTTTTCCAACACGTAGTTAAGGTCCCATGCAGGTAGAGGTGGTTTCCTAGGAGGTTTGATGTTTTTAATTCCTCTTAGAAACTGTCTTAGGAGAGGATGAGAAAAGACAGGTGGATCAGTATTATACTCTGCTGAAATTGCTGAAGCATGAATCTTAATAGAAGAGTAAGACAGCCCATTGTGGAACATTTCTGCCAAATATTCCAGAACATGTGCCATGTTCATCATAGTCGCATCTAGGCCCTTTGTGGTGTTCCAGATCAGAAATCTTTTCCATTTTGCTGAATATGCCTTCCTTGTGGAAGGGCGGCGAGCTTCCATAATAATATTCTTCACTCTCTGGGATAGCTTATCCTGAGGAGGAGTCAAGGTATTCTCCACGCTGTTAGTTGTAATGTTTTCAGGTTGGAGTGTAGAGTTTTGTATTTGTGTTGTGTCAGCAGAAGTGGCCATAGAGGTAGGGGCCATGGTTTCGTACGTGACATGCTTCTTAGCAGTGGGTACTAGTGCTGTCTTGGCCAATCCGGAGATATCAGAATCACTTTTGGCTGCTCTGTCCTGATCTTCAGTAACACCTTGGTCATTAATGGCATAGGAGGAAATGCATACACTGTTAGATTTCTCCAGCTGAAGGAGAGGGCGTCCACTTTCCACGCTTGTGGGTGGTATGTCCTTGAGCAGAATTTCTTCAGTTGATGATTGTGAGGGGATGCAAATAGATCTAGGTCTGGGCTCCCCCAAGATTGTGTTATCAGTTGAAATATGTCTGGGTGCAGCATCCATTCGTGTGCATCCATGATATTTCTGCTTAGGCTGTCCGCCAGTGCATTGTCCTTTCCTGGCACAAACTGAGCTTGTAGCTGTATATTGAATTTCAAGGAAAGATCCCATAGATTCATTGCCAGTCTGCAAAGAGGGTAAGAATGGGTACCCCCTTGTTTGTTTATGTACCACATAACTGTGGTGTTGTCTGTTTTTATTAGTAGATGGCCTTGATGCAGGAATAGTTTGAAGGCCTCGATTGCATGAATCACTGCTAGCATTTCCTTTTGATTTATGTGCATGCGTAGCTCCTTTCGTGACCACTGTCCTTGGATACCTCTGCCCTCCACATGTGTGCTCCCCAACCTAGGTCTGAAGCGTCTGTTGTAATAGTTTGGGAGGTTTTTGGCTTTGTGAAGGGCAACCCTCTGTTGGACTGACTGGCCTGAGCCCACCACAGAAATTCCTTGTGAAAGCATGGAATGAGTGGGATTAAAGTTTCCAAAATGTGACTGTGCTGAGTCCATAACCTCCTTAGGTACCACTGTAGCTTTCTCATATGTAGCCTTGCTTGTGGAATCGAGAGAATACAGGATGCCTTGTAACCCAGGGCCTGCAGGATTTTCCTTGCAGTCAGTTGGGTTTGTCTTGTCAGATTCTTGAAGTAATCCGGTAGTTGACTTTGTTTTTCTTCTGTGAGATAAGCCATTTGGGTGTTTGTATCTAGATCCGCACCCAGAAAGGTTATTTTTTGGGATGGAACAAGTCTTGATTTGTGCATGTTGACTGTATATCCCAAGGCCTGCAGAAGATTGATGGCATAATTTAAGTCCTTTATCAAAGTCTGTTGGATATCCGCTTGTATAAGGCAGTCGTCCAGATATGGGTAGATTTGAATCCCCTGGAGTCTGCAGTGTGCTATTACTAATGCCAGGCATTTCGTGAATACTCTGGGCGCAGTAGATAAGCCAAAGGGCAATGCTGAGAACTGATAATGCTCTGACCTTGCAAGAAATCTGAGGTATCTTCTGCAACTTTGTCTGATAGGGACATGCAAGTATGCCTCCTTGAGGTCTAGAGTAACCAGCCAAGACTCCTTGCCCAGCATGGGAAGGAGTTGCTGTAGAGTCAGCATTTAGAATTTTGGCACAATCAGATAAGTATTCAATATGGACAAGTCAAGAATTGGTCTCCATTGATGCTCTTTTCTTGGAACAAGGAATAGCCTGGAGTAAAACCCTTGGCCTTGTTCTGAAATAGGGACTTTTTCTATGGCTTTCATTTGCAGTAAATTTGAGATTTGTTTCAGAGCCTCTGCCCTTTGTTTTGGTGGCAGACCTGGCATGCCTTTTCTTTTTGGCAGTGTGCGGAAATGGAACCTGTATCCGTTGTCTATTATTTGGAGTGTCCATTTGTCTTTTGTAATGTTGTGCCAATTCCTTGAGAATAAAGAAAGCTTTCCGCCCAAAGGTGCTTCTAATTGAGCCCTGGTTGGCGGAGTCCAAACAAAGTCATTGAGTTTGTCCTTGTGCAGCAGTTGCAGGTCCTGAACTGCCTGTCTGGATTTGAGGTTGCCATTGACGGCCTCTGTAGGAGCCCCTAGCTTGCCCTCTACCTCTGGCACGCCTGTTCCTGCCCCTTTGAAATCTTTCTGGGTCCGGAAAGGACCAATTCTTGGAAGGCCAGTTTCTGCTGAATCTAGGCAGTTGTACTTGAAGGAAATCCTTAACTGTCCGTACAGATTTTGCCTTTTCCTCATATTTCTTTAGGACGTCTTGAGCAGTGGAACCAAATAACTTTTGCTTTTCCAATGGAGCATCCAAAAGCTTAGCTTTAACATGTTCTGGCAGAGATTGTTCCTTCAGCCAAGCATGCCTGCGTACAACACCACCTGTCATTGCTGACCTACATGAAGCTTCCAATGCATCATAACCACACTGCAAGAAGTGGTTGCTAACCTGCTGGGAGTTATGTACCAGATCCTGAAGGGATTTACGGTCAAGGGGTTCAGAAGAAGACAATTTCTTATGCATTTCTTCTAACAAATACTCTTGATACTGTATCATGTGAAATTGACAATTTAATGCCCTCATTGTAAGAGTGGCAGAAGTATACACTTTTTTACCCCATCTCTCTAATGCCCTAGACTCCTTTGCAGAGGGGAGTGGATTTTTAGAAGTAACAGCTGCAACCCCTTTAGGGCCCTGTGAAATAGTTTCAGGGTCAGCAGTGTGGGCCTTATAAAGGAAATTATGTGTGTCCGGGACCCTGTAGTACCTATCGGGCTTAACAGGGGCCAGAGGCAGGGTGTCAGGAGTAAAACTAGAGTCAGAAAATACATCATCAATCACATTCAAAACAGGAGGAATAGCCAAAGGTCTATGCTGAGGTAAATGAAGAAAAGTTCTTAGTCTTTTCCTGGAATCAGAATATTTCTGGCCCTGCCATTTAAAATGCTCTCTCATAGTGTGAAAGTCTCCCCAAAGGAAAGCTCTTCAGGAGGGGAGGCAGAGGGGATAGATTCCTCTGCATCCGAATCCTCGTAGGCCGAATAAGCCTCCTCCTGGTAGTCTGAGTGATCCGAGCCAACAGAGTTCTCCTCTGAGGAAAGGGGATCAGGAGGATCCATCCTGGGCCTTTTGTCTAGAGGGGGTTGGGAGCCCCTGTCCGGATGAGGCTGAGAGCCCCTAATTAAGGAGATAAGATCCTCTGCTAAGGTTAAAATCTGTGAATTAGAAGAAGGACCCTGAGCAATAACTCTGGGAGGCATGGCTTTAGTGTGTTTTGTAGCTTTAGCCCTGGTGAAGGCTTTAATAGACATGGATGCAGGAGGCCTGGCTGCACCACGTGCTGGTGTAGCTTTGTCTAAAGGTATGGTGCCGGAGGATTCCTGTACACCAGTTTCAGAAGGCAATTCTGTAACCGACTCGGTAGAAGCCTCCGGGGCCGAGGCTGTCGGTTGTATTAATTCAGGGTTCGGAAGTTCCAAGGACTCGGTATCAGCAGAGACACTCGCGGTAGGCCTAGCCGCGGTTTCAGCCGAAACCGCGGTCCGCGTGTGTCGGTCCTTGTCTTTCCGTTTTTTAATTAAATGAGACGTCAAGGTTTCCGATGGCATTTTGTAAGCAAAATTATCCCAAAAAAACTTTTCTGCAAACTCCGACCGGCGTCTAAGAATGCGTCGGTTGAAGGAGGCGCAGGCTGAGCAGGCCGAGACGTCGTGGTCTGGGCCTAAGCAGGGAAGACAATATGAGTGGAAATCCTTATGAGGTATTTGTTTCCCACAAGTTAAACAATTATTAACTTTTTCTGACATCGGCTGAGGCAAGAAAAGGTCCCCAACGGGGTACTTAGCTTTTGAAGTCTTCGGATAGCGAATTTACAGGAGCTGGCCGACCGGCACTTGCGAACTGCTTCTGCTTCGGGCACCACGTGGCAAGAAAGACTGAGGAAGATGGCGTCGGCTGACGTTCTTATACCCCAGGCGTGGTGACGTCGGGGAAAGGGCGACAGCCGACGCCGGACCCAGACTTTGGAATCCGGCCGACCGAAGTGCTGCCTGAGGCAGGACAACCCATATGTGATGACTGCAGATGCATCCTTGAAGGACATCAGTCTTCCATATGAAGAACCTCAAACCATCCTTGTTTAAATGGAGACAAGGTTACATTTTTGAAGCACAAAACTGATACCCCAGGGAGGATCCACCAGCGTACCAGGTGGACGTGTAAGTAACACTCCTTTCAAAGACTACTTAACCTGAGTATTGTTTGAAAGAGGAGTATCTAGGGAAGTGATGGCTGGCAAGTGTACCTTGATAGAAGGGAGCAAACCAATGGACAGCAAGTCTCACAAATAAATATAAAACAGAGGCAACCCGACCTGAAAAGGGTCCCGGTTCTTTGAGTGGCACCAACCAGAAAATGTTTTCTACTTGCATGTGTAACATTTTCTAGTAGCAGGCTTTTCCTTCTTTAACACCTTCTACAATCCCAGAAAAAAGAAATGCCTAAAAGGTATTAGGATTCAATCATTCAGGCAGTTAGTTGCATTTCCAGATTACAGTGTATCAAACTCCCCGTCTTGTGGGAGTTAATATAGTCTGTGGGAAAGCTTGTGGTAAACTGACCTTGGTCTGACTGAAAAGAGGGAATAACTTGCAGTTACCTTGGCTAGAATGGAGTCAGCACCACAAGTTTTGGAGAGTCCTTCTGGACCTTTAAAAGAACCCTGGTAATTAGCAGAAGGGGTGGAAAGGCATACAGGAACATTCCTGTTTATGGAAATGAGAACGCATTTGTCTTCCAGACCTGACTGCAAGGAATCCTCAAGAAGATTTTTTTTTTAGTTATCTGTTCTGAGAGGAGGCAAAAAGATCTATGACATGTTTTCCACAGTTACATAAATTCTTTAAAGACCCCAGGATAAATTTTAAAATGCACACTGGTCTATCCTTGTCCTGCTGGGCTTGTCTGTTGAAAGGTTTTGCTTTAATAGAATTGAAGCCTGAAGAGTCAGAATGAACTGAACTACCACCTTCTAACCTATCATAGCCAGTCTGCAAAGAGGGCAGGATCTGGTACTCCCTTGTTTGTTTATGAATAACATCACCGTGATGTTGTCTGTGTACATTTGTAGAGGTTCTGGGTGTCTTAAAAGCATTGAAGGCAGACATCTCTCTCTCTGACATTTATGTGCTTCTGTCTGTCCACTGTGTTCCACAGAGTCTGCACTTGTTTTCCTTTTGAAACCACCTCCCATGCAAGATCTGATGCATCTGTGGTAACTGACCTGAGAGGGGTCAGTTGAAAGACTGAAAACTTGGATGGCAAGCTGCCTGGTCTACCCACCATCCACACTCCCGCTTTACAAATCCCAGACTTGGAATCTGAAAAGTCAAAGGGTGTAGATGCGGATTCCTGACTGATCTGAGGTACCACTGTATTTTCCTCATGTGTAGTCTGGCAAAAGGTAGCATGATCACCGCTGGTACCATGTACCCTAGAATCCTGTGAAACTCTTGGAAAATCATTCTGTGAGACAGGATGAGTGATTAATTCTGCAAACTGATTTGAAACTCCATACTAAAAGTTCTTGAACAGTTGCTAAAGACTCAACAACTATAGAGAAGGTCTGCAAAGCTAAGTCCTTGTCCAATTATGAAAAGATAAGAATGCCCCGCAGTCTGTAAAAAGCATTGACTGCATCTAGGCATTTTGTAAACACTCCTGATGCAGATGCAAATCCAAAGGGTAAAACAGTGAAAGTTCAGTTGTGTAATTTGCACCTAACATAACTGTAGATGCTTGATTAAATCAGTGCTACAACAGCCTTAGTTGAATCCTGCCAAGGATACAACTGCCAGCCAGGTCTTCCACAAGTTTTCACTCCCCAAAATACATTAGTGGCACAAGTACCAAAACATTTCAGGACTTTCTTGCCACAAAAAAAAAAAAAAAGTAATCTGAGGGGGGAGGGTATGTACTACAGGAGTGATTTAACATCTATTGTTACAGTATGTACAACTTAAACAAGTGAACTAGGTTTATCATAAATCACTGCTGAGGCAGCCTTAGCTGTATGGGTAAGTTTACCAAAGCTTACACCTGGAAAGAGGAAGGATTAGGATCCAGAGCTCTTGTAGAATAGCCTAGCAAAGCCTGTAGTGGACAGGGAAAAACAATCCAATGTACAGAGGATCAGGTTGCTATCTCTAGAACTATTGAGTCTACCCCTTTCCAATATGCCATCAAGGAAGACAAAGTTCTAGCAGAATCCACCTCGATACTGCCTGGAATTGTTTTAACCAAAGAGGGAACAACAAAATTAAATAGCAAGAAACAACCATCTGTTTTGACATGGATTGCCCTTTCTGTCCCTTCATAAGAAATATAACAGCTGTTCAGCTTTCCTAAAGAACTTTGTTCTATCAAGGTAACACCAGAGCTGCCTGTGTTATGTCCAGAGTGTGGAAAATCCTTTCTCCCAGGTTTAGCGGTTCATGGAAGGATACAGGGAGAATGATGGCTTGATTCCAAACAAACTTCTGAAACTACAATTAGCATAAATGAGGAATCTGTTCTAAAAGTAACTCTCTCTATTGAATACCACATACGGTTCACACCCATCATGAGAACTAGCATCTCAAATACTCCCTTGCAGATGTGACAGCAATAAGCTAAACATGTGCCAATCATGAACAAAAAAACAAAGTCAGATGAACTGGTTCAAAATGCGACAGATTTAAGATTTCCAGCACAAAGTTACAAACTCAGCAGGTGGCTGTATTCTAGGTGGTCTTAAATCCAAAACCCCTTTTAAAGAATAGCTTGATGAAAGTCTGAGAAGAAAGGATGATCCATGGGTAGACATGCTGTAATGGCAGACAAATGCACCTTGCTAAAGGAGCAAGACAGGTTAGACGAAAGTAACTTACTCAAATGTAGTAGCAACAGTGGTACATAATTCCTGGCTGTTCCCTAGTCAGAGTGGTAACAACAAGAAAATTGCTTCAGCATACTAATACAAGATTTCCTGGTAGCAGGACTTATTGTCTCCTTTAGCACCTGTTGCACATCTCAAGAAACAAGGTGCTAAAAAAGTTAAACTTAAATCATCCAGGCAGTTGCAATTGTTTCAGACTGGAGTGTATAAAATTCACTTGTTCTTGTACAAGTAGTTCAATCTCTGAGGAAGCTTCTGGTAACTGCCTTCGGCCAATTCCACAACAATAGATTTGATTACATTTGATTTAACTACAGTATTCAGTCTTCTTGGGTAGACACCTGCCATCAATTAAAAAGACTCTGATTAACCCCAAATAAAGTTCAGCTGTCCTAGCAGGATTTTCCTAACATTTACTCAGTTGCCTGCTACAGCAAAAGCCTTGGTTTGCAGAGAGCTTACAAAGCATCAAAGGGATCTCATTGTTGAAAGGTATCAGTCAGGAGGAGGGTACAAAAAAATTTCCACAGCAATGGATATACCATGGAACACAGTGAAGACAGTCATCAAAAAGTGGAGAAAATATGGGACAACAGTGACATTGCAAAGAAAGTACAGTTGTGTACACTTACCATAAATGTAGATGTTTGAGTGTACTGGTGCTGTCATCACACTTAGGTTATCTGCCTGCAGGTAGCCACTCAGTCGGCCCTAATACCAGAGACTTAGTATTTCTGCATTGGTTGCTGTCACTCCAGGTCTGACGTCAGGTCGTCAGGGGTATAAAAACAGGCAGCTGATACCATTACATCAGTTTTTCTTGCCCCAAATGTCAAACAGGGAGCTAAGCTATGGTGGAACAATCTCCACCAGTAAAAAATAAATACCAATACCCCTGCAAGGGGTGAGTAGTACACACGGAGAGGAGAGAGAAGGGGGCTGCAACAGTGAATACACTCGAACATCTACATTTATGGTAAGTGTACACAACTGTACCATGTTCTTCATGTTTCACTGTTGCAGTCATTACATTTGGGCAGTTGCCCAAAGCTAAGGAAGGGAAGAGGCAATTAGATAGCATTAGGACCAGCTATAAGGCCTTGCAAGACTGCAGTGGCAAAACCAGCTCGGAATTTTGAAAAAATTGGCAAGTGGTAATGCTTGGTTAAGGTATGTACAGAATTCCAGGTAGCAGCTTCTAGGATGTCCCTGGTAGGGACACCTCTGAGAAAGGCTGTAGAGGTAGATGCAGTTCTGGTGGAATGTGGTCTTATCCCCTGTGGGGTAGGTTTTCCATGGTGCTTACAACAGAAATTAATGCAGTGGCCTATCCACTTAGAAATGGTTTGCTTTGAAATGGCCTTCCCCTCTACCCCTGCAGCAAATGCAACCAGCAGCTGTTCAGATTTCCCGAGAGGCTTAGTCCTGTCCAAGTAAAATCTAAGTTGTCTGTGCACATCCAAGGAGTGCAGTATGCATTCCCCTTTGTTCTGTGGATTAGAAAAAAAGGTTGGCAAATGAATGGACTGATTAAGGGCCACAATGAATACCACCTTGGGAATACAGGAGGGACTGGTCCTGAGGGACACCCTGTCAGCATGAAAGATTATGAAAGGCTCCACTGCCATGAGGGCCTGTAATTCAGACATCCTTCTTGCTGAAGTGATGGCCAGAAGGAAGGCTGTTTTCCAAGAAAGGAATTTCAACTCTGCATTTGCAGCTGGATCAAAGGGAGGTAGACTGAGCTTTTCCTATACAAAGTTAAGGTCCTCGGCTGGAGTAGGGGCTCTCCTGGGTTTTGGCCTTCTGAGGAATTGCTTTAGCAGTGGATGAGAGAAGAGGGGTGGCTCTGTATTATAATGAGCTGAAAAGACAGAGGCATGAATTTTGATGGAATGAAAAGGAAAGGCCCTTGTGAAGCATCTCAGTTAACTATTGAAGACTGTGCAGTAAATTGGGCACTAGTGTGTCCATCCCCTGAGTCTGGATCCAGGAACAGAATCTTTTCCATTTTTCAGCATACGATTTTCTAGTACGAGGCCTCCTTGCCTCCAGAATGACATCCATCACTTGCTTACTGAGGGATGGTAACAGAGAGATCATGTAATTAGCCAGGCTGCAAGGTTCAGGGTTTGAAGCTGTGGGTGCAGAATCTGGCCCTCCTGCTGGGACAGCAGGGCAGGGGTCTGAGGCAGATGCCATGGTTCCAGAAGTGACACAGTGCGCAGGAGGGGATAAGAGTGTTGGCGTGGCCAGTCTGGCGCAATAAGTATTGTCCTTGGTTTGTCCTGTTTGATCTTTTGTAGCACTTTGGAGATGAGAGGCAGAGGGGAAAGGCATAAACTGATAGGTTTTTCCAGGTGAAGGACAAGGCATCTACTTTCCAAGCTTGTCTGTGGGGAGTCCTTGTGCAGAATCTGTCCAACTGGTAGTTCTGAGGGGAGGCAAACAGGTCTATCTCTGGGCTCCCCCTTTTGTTTCTCAAAATGTTGAATATCTTTCGTTCCAGTTTCCACTTGTGTGGGTCCATGAGATTTCTGCTTAGGTCATCTGCCAGTGTATTTAGGTTGCCTGGCAGGAATTGAGCTTGTAGGTGCACTTGGTAGCTCAAGGCTGTGTTCCACAGAGCCATGGCTAAACTGCAGAGAGGGTATGAGCGGGTTCCCCCCTGCTTGTTTATGTACCACATAACAGTGGTGCTGTCGGTCTTTACTAATAACTGTCCAGGAAGAATGTGATCCTTGAAGGCTGTCAGAGCATTCTGTACAGCTACCATTTATTTTTGATTGATATGCAGGTGCATTTGACTCTGGTTCCATTTGCCCTGAATGCACTGCCCTGACAAGTGAGCCCCCCATGCATAGTCTGATGCATCTGTTGTTAGGATTTGGGTGGCAGGGGGTAGAGTGAATGGCAGTCCCTTGTTGTGGTGGCAGGCTTCTGCCCACCAAAGAACTCTGTCTTTAAGCAAGGAATGATAGGAATGATTGATTCTAGGTCCTGAGAATGTTGACACCATAGGCTTTTTAGATACCATTGTAGTTTCCTCATATGCAGTCTTGCATATGGAATTAATAGAATGCAAGAGGCCATGAACCCCAGGGCTTGCAGTATTTTCCTTGCAGATAACTGGGTCTTTGTGGCCAGTAGTTTGAAGTAGGCTGTCAAATGAACTTGTTTCTCTGGCGTGAGGTAAGCCATCTTGGAAGTTGTATTCAAGCTTGCTCCCAGGAATACAATTTGCTGTCAGGGTATTAGATGTGATTTCTTTTCATTTATGGTCTACCCCAGAGAAGTTAGTAACTGCTTTACAAATGCCAGACGGTTTAATAGTATGTCCTGGCTTTCTGCCTGAATTAGACAATAGTCCCAGTATGGGTATATTTGAATATTTCTTTGCCTGCAAAATGCAATGACTGGAGCTAGGCACTTTGTGAATACCCTGGGTGCAGTAAATAAACCAAAGGGCAGTGCAGAGAACTGATAGTGCATGTAGACTGCTCTGAAGCGTAGGTATCTTCTACAAGATTCCCTGATTGGGATGTGCAGGTAGGCTTCCTTTAAATCCAGTGTTGCCAACCAGGCATTTTTGCCTAGCATGGAAAGCAGCTGATGAAGAGTTAGCATTCTGAATTTTGGGATTACCAAAAAAGTGTTTAGGATAGACAGGTCCAGGATAGGATACCAGGAATGGTCTTTTCTGGGTACCAGGAAAAAAGTCTGGAGTAAAAATCTTGCCCCCATTCCTCTTCTGAGACAGGATGAATGGCCCTGATGCTTAGAAGACAGAGAACCTGCTTTTGAGCCTCTGCCCATTGATTTGGGGCAGGTCTGGCCAACCGTTTTGGGCTGGTAAGGAGTAGAAGTGGAATCTGTATCCTTGGGAAACTATATTTAAAACCCATTTGTCTTGGGCAATGAATTCCCCGTTTTTTACATGCAGGGCGATCTTTCCCCCTAAAGGAACAGTCAGTTGAGCAGGACTTGGAAGGTTTAAAGTTAAGTCATTGTGACAGTTTACCATAGGGGGGTGTCTTACTACTCCCAGTTTTGGAAGTGGAAGTCCCCCACTGCTTAGGCCTGTGAGTACCTTAAGACTGAAGCCTGGGTGGTCTGCTGGTTCTGGGTTTGGACTGAAAAGGCCTGAAAGAGGCAGGAAAGGACCAATTCTTAGAAGGCCAGTGCCTACTAAATCTGGGAGGCCGTACTTGCAGGAAATCTTTAACAGTTTGCATAGATTTCGCTTTCTCCACCATCTTTTTAAGTACTTCTTTCAGCTTTGTTGCCAAACAGGCGGTCTTGGTTTAAGGGAGCATCTAGTAATTTAGCTTTAACATGAGCTAGCAAAGACTGCTCCGTAAGCCAAGCATGCTTTCTAAGTACAGACCCAGTGACAGCAGCCCTGCAAGATGCCTCTAATGAATCGAAACCACATTGCAAAGTATGTTTTCCAACTTGTTCAGCAAAATGCATTAAATCCTGTAATTCTTTACTTTCAGCACAGTCAGGAATCAACATAATTTTCAGTTTAAGCAATCCAATAATATGCTGCTGATACTTTAACATATGAAACTGGCAGTTTAAGGCCCTAATGGCCAAAGTTGCAGAAGTGTATACTTTCTTACCTCATCTGTCCAGGGCCCTGGAATCTCTATCAGAGGGGGTAGGGTTTTTGGCAGTAGTAGCCTTAATGCATTTGGGTCCCTGTGAAATGGTCTCAGGATCCACAGTCGTCTTCTTCTTTCGACTTTTCCCGGTTAGGGGTCGCCACAACGGATCACTTGTCCGCTCATGATTGGCAGTAGAGTTTTACAGTGTCGAGTTGCCAGCCCGGCGTCCAACCTTCCATGGAAGGCACA